>NC_057938.1:3624853-3629853 GCF_018555375.3 Anguilla rostrata | reverse complement strand
GGGGGGGGCAGTGGGGCAGCAGAACAGCGGGGCAGCCGATCTAACTCCACAGACTCACCGTCACACTTGTCCAGCTCTTTCCCCGGCCGGCCCGTGCCGAGGCCCGTGCCGGACCCGGGGTACACCGTCTCCGAGGAGACGCTCAGCTTGGTGCTGGGGTCCCTCCGGGGCTTCGGGGGGGGCTGCTTTCGGGAGGTGGGGCTGCTGTCCTCGTCCCCGCCCCCGACGGAGTGCAGGGACTGCGAGCGCACGGAGAAGCCCGTCCCGCAGGGGTGGGGCAGCCGGTCCTGGGGGGCGGGCATCGTCATGAAGCCCATGCGGAAGTGTTTCCCTGGATACGTGCCGTCCGTCCCCCTGGCAACGTCCTCGCCGATCCTGCCCGAACATTCCACACGTGACGATCAGCTCTCATCCACACACCCCTAAGTCAGATTGCATCCCTCACACAGACTGTTATTCTCTCATACCATCCCTTTATAAGGCTGGGTATTTTACTGAAGCAGTGCAGGTTAAGCACTTCGCCCAAAGGTACAACGGCAGTACCCCAGCTGGGAATTGAACCCGCAACCTTCTGAGTCGCAACAAACGAATTGCATTACATTGCCTCATAGTTAGTTGTATACAATATATTCCAATATAGTTTCAGATATAAATCTGGGATGGGGCCTTTCTGTGTGGAGTCTGCACGCTCTCCCATGTTGTGTCTGTGTGGGTTTCCTCTGGGTACTCCAGTTTCCTCCCACGGTCCATAGACATGCTAGGTAGGCTAACTGGAGACTCAAAACTGCCCATAGGTATGAGTGTGTGGGGGGGGATGGTGAGTGAAGTATGGGTCTAAAGGTCACCCACATACTCTCAGATATTAAACAGCTCTACACTGCTGCCCGAAACAGCATGAAGTCAATAACTGCACTGAACACAAGCTTAATTACAGTCTGCACCACTGAATACATTAGCCAATTACTTAATTAATTGTTTTAAAACCCACGGTGGTCTGCCACAGCATTTCGTAGAGAACCTTATTTATGTTCCATTTCAGTTCAGCACAGGCAATTTAAAGTGGAACGAAATTCAGTTTATTTTGCCTTATACGATCTCCATGAGGCATCATACAGTCGCTTTTCAATCCGTAAACTGAACTTTAAAACGGATTTCCTGAATTGAGAGAACCGGAATGACATCGAGTCAAATCCTGCAGGGGGGGGCCTTGGCTCTTGTGCAGTGAAAGCAGTGTAAGAGCGCCCCCTACCTGTCGGGGAGAGCAGCACGGGGGGGGGGGGGGCTGCCGGAGACAGACGGCGCTAATGGAATAAATGGTTCTGTTACCCGCCATCGATCGACGCGCCCGCCGCTCACCCGAGAGTAACGTCCGTTAGTCGCATCGATTTCCGTTTGACCTCAGGCGCGGTCCGCGCCGCGTTTATCCCGAAACCCCTCAACCGCGAGCGAGGGGGGGGGGGGGGTTGGCATTTCGCTGCGAGCCGCAGACTTGCGAGCCTGTTCTCTCACTGGGATTCGGTCGTTAGAAGCCAACCGATTCGGAGAAACGGTGATTCTCTGTCTCTACCCCCTTCCCAGGACACTGATGAAGGCTGGGCTGAGCTCTTTGATTACCTCAGGAGGAAACACAACAGTGCCTCTCTTTCTCCCTCTCTTCTCTGTTTCACCCTCTCTTCTCTCCCTTTCTTCTCTCTCTCTTTATCTTGCTTGTTTTCTTGCTCTGTCTCTCTCTTTCTCTCTCTCTTCCTCTCTTCTGTCTCTCTCTTTCTCTTTCTCCTCAGCCTCTCTCCTTCTCGTTTGCCCTCTCTCTCTCCGTCTCTCTCACTCTGTCTCTCCCTCCCTCACAGTTTTAAGGGTGAGCTGAGCTTTCCACGTTCCCAGTGCAGTCTCACTTCTCTCCCTCTCCCTCTCTCTCTCTCTCCCCACTCCCTCTCCCTTTCACTCCCTCCCTACCTCACAGTTTTTAGGGAGAGCTGTGTTTTGCAGAGCTCCAGGAGGAAGTGCCCCCATGCAGAGCTCCAGGAGGAGGTGCCCCCATACAGAGCTCCAGGAGGAGGTGCCCCCATACAGAGCTCCAGGAGGAGGTCCCCCCATACAGAGCTCCAGGAGGAGGTGCCCCATGCAGAGCTCCAGGATGAGGTGCCCCATACAGAGCTCCAGGAGGAGGTGCCCCCATGCAGCGCTCCAGGAGGAGGTGCCCCACGCAGAGCTCCAGGAGGAGGTGCCCCACGCAGCGCTCCAGGAGGAGGTGCCCCATACAGAGCTCCAGGAGGAGGTGCCCCCATGCAGCGCTCCAGGAGGAGGTGCCCCACGCAGAGCTCCAGGAGGAGGTGCCCCACGCAGCGCTCCAGGAGGAGGTCCCCCATACAGAGCTCCAGGAGGAGGTGCCCCATACAGAGCTCCAGGACCGGAGAGCTCAGATATCTGAGACCTTCACTGAGACCAGCTGAGGGAGTCAGGCTGGCGGTCTGGCCGCGAGCCCCAAACCAGATACGACCGGAGGGGACAAACCTTCCGCGGTCCGCTAACCGGAGCGCGCGGGGGTGAGGGGTCTGGGGGGGGGGGAATCTCCATGGATACAGAAGGAGCTGGAAGCGGGGGAGGGGGGGTCAGTGTTGGCAGGGTGGAGCGCCGTGTCCCCACTCAGACAGGCACACCAATCCTCCAGGTGCCCATGTGCGTGTGCGGGGCGGGCACAGTCTGACCCAGTGACAGCTGCCGAGCTGCAGAAATCTGGAGGGGAGGAGCCACTGGTCTGAGCCTCAACTCTGCCCGGCAACAGGGTGTCACGGAAACCAGGCAAAAAATAAAACCAGCCTTCTGCCGCACTTCTGGAACTAGGCACACACGCACACATGCGCACAGGCACAAATATACACACGGGCACATGCACGCACGCAGACACACACGCACGCACGTGCACACACGCACGCTTGCACGCACACACATACACACACTCACACAAAAACCCACACGTGCACACACACACACACAGAAACGCACAGTCAGAAGATTGTGTGCGCTCGTGTTTTGCATCTTCCTTCTACTGATGCATATATGAAGCGCACGTATGACACATCCCTCGCCACTGCAGCGCACTGCCGAGACCTTCTCACATCGCAGAAACAGCGCGTTGCAACCTGCCGACAGGTCCTCACAAGGCGCAGAAACAGTGAACGCAGAACACACACAGAGGAGAGAGCAAGTGAGGACAGAATGAGCCACAATCTCAGTGAGGGGGGGCGGGGGGGGGGGGGTTTCTGAATTGATGCTGCTCTGTTCTGCACAGAGAAACACGTTCTGACTGCTCGGGTATGGGAATGATGACCAGCGTCCCACAGAGAGGCCCATAGTGTCAGAGAGACAGTTTTCCGGGTCGGGGGGGGTGGGGGGGGGGGTTGTTTTGGGTTTGGGTTGTCACAGCAACTCAGTGTGAACCACGCAGAGTGACTCAACACCAAAAAGTGACTATCGTACCCCTCACCCCCACCCCCCCTCCTCAGCATGGAGAAAAACTTGCCCCCCCCCCCCCATTCTGCACTGTGAGAGGGGGTCAGAGATGGAGACCGGTCTTCAACACTGCCCTCCGCACCAGAGCCCGCTCAGGGTGGGATCCTGAACCGGAAGCTTCCTCGTGTTTCCAACGCCGTCAGGAAGGACAGTGAAATGTCGGGGCTCTAAATCCACTCCGGCAGAGTCGTTTTCACTCTGACCAAGTACACCAGCTCCCTACTGGACCCATAAACACCATTAGAACTCCATTAGAGCAGAACTACTGCCGAATGTTTTATCGCGTAAGATTCTGGCTGCACGTCACCGCTGAGAAGACTCGGACCTTCAAGACAGAGCTCCTCCAATCAAAACCCAGGCTTTTTCATTAGAACAGTGTTAACCCTTTAAGGTGTGAGATCACAATTCCGCGATTAGACTGTCCTTAAATTAACATTCTAATGCTGACGCGACAATCGCTACTGGAGTTCTGGAACGCTGATTTAGAATAAAATAACATTCCAAAAAACCTACTCTTAAAATGGTTTAAAGAGGAAGGACGTGCACTGTTCTGACCTGTTTAACCGACCAATAAACTGTCCGACAGACACAAAGACAGGACTGGCTCAGTTCGCACAGAACTCGGAGTTTACTGCTGACACCATTTCCCTCCGTAGTTTACGCATCAGACTGAAAGAGCATTCAGCTTCCACGAGAAACAAATACGCAGAATTTGACAGGAGAGCCTGAGACTCAGTCGGTGTACGGGAAATCTGCGCACAGATGTGTGAGCTCGGAACAAAAACAAACAACCTGCACCATACAACACTAGGATACGATGCACCCGCCCTCAGAGCACAGCATAAATGGTTAATATTTTAAAAGGTGAAAGCAAAGATCCCTCAAATTGCCTGCAAACCGTGGCGACAAGAAAGGTCACAGTCAAAATCAAATTCAGGAAAAACAGAACTAAGATGCAATGCACCATAAACACAAACACACACACACACAAACACACGCAAACACACACACACACACATGCAAACATACACAACACACACACACACACAACACAACACACACACACAAACACACGCAAACACAAACACACACACGCAAACATACGCAAACATACACAAACACACACACACATGCAAACACACACACACACACACACACACACACACACACACACACAGATCTGCCCTGCTCTCATTGTGTCCAGCTCTGTTCACACGTGCGTACGGCAGGACAGTGTTTTCAGACACAATAAAACTCCAAGTCCCGCCTCATTTCAGACGAATGGAGCGCTCCGATTGGCCGGCAGCCGCTCTAGCTGTCACTGGGCAGAACTGAGGCCCCGCCTGCCAACCCCTCACTCTTAATCTCAGCTTTGTAAAGGTTTTTTTTTTTCTTCTTCTCCCGAGCAGTCACTGTAAAAAAAAAAAAAAAAATGGGTCGCCTCATTGACCTACTTCTGGCCTCCATGCAAAAAAAAGGAGAGTATATCT
>NC_057938.1:3617353-3619853 GCF_018555375.3 Anguilla rostrata | reverse complement strand
GAGAGGTGTGTGTGTGTGATGTGTGTTTGTGTGTGTGTGTGTGTGGGAGTGGTGTGTGTGTGTGTGGTGTGGAGTGTGTGTGTGATGTGTGTGTGTGTGTGTGTGTGATGTGTGTGTGATGTGTGTGAGTGTGTGTGTGTGTTGTGTGTGTGAGTGTGTGTGTGTGTGTGTGTGTGTGTGTGTGTGTGTGATGTGTGTGTGTGGGTGTGTGTGAGTGTGTGTGTGTGTGGTGGTGTGTGTGCGTGTGTGAGTGTGTGTGTGTGTGCGTGTGTGAGTGTGTGTGTGTGTGAGTGTGTGTGTTTTTGTGCAGGGCTGTGCAGTTACAGGCTGTGATGATTGGGGTCTGTGGGGGGATTTATTTCTGTTGATTTGCAGAGACGTTCGCCTGTTAATCCTCTAAGCTCCTCCCCCGTAGCTTCCCACTCTGACAATTATCCTGTTTATCTGATTGTTTTTCCCAAAGTCTCGGCACCCAGCTCTCTTCCCCCTCTCCTCTCCTCTCCTCTTCTCTCCCATCCCTCTCTCCTCTATTCTCCACTCCCATCCCTCTCTCCTCTCCTCTCCTCTCCCATCCCTCTCTCCTCTCCTCTACTCTCCTCTCCCATCCCTCTCTCCTCTCCTCTCCTCTCCTTTCTCTCTCTCTCCCTCTCTCTCCACACCTCTCTCGGCCTGCTTTCCTCCGCTCTCCTGCAGGAGTTGCAGCTGCGTTCTAAATATGGAACATGATGAAAGTGTGACATGTATCTAGGCAACAGCAGCCCCCGGCGATGGGTGACACAGGGAACGAGTGCAAGGCTCCAACCCCGGTACATCAGAGAGAAATTCCAGAGAGAGAGTCTCACAGTCGACAAACACACACACACACACACACACACACACACACGTACACACACATACACACGTGCACACATACATGTGCACACATACACACACACACACATACACAAACATGCGCACATACACATGGGCACACATACACACACACACGTGCACACACACACACACGTGTACACACACACACACAAATGTACACACACATGCATGCACACACACACATACACACAAGCACACGTATGCACATGCACACACACTCACACAGACAAACGTACACACACATGCATACGCACACACACACACACACACACACACACACACAGGATCACAGGTAATGGAGCAGGTGACGGAGGGTGTGGACTGAGAATGGCAGGTCTGGCGTTTGGGCGGGGTGTACTCACAGAAGGGGCTGGTCCCGGGTGGGGCGGGGGGTTGGGGTCGATGGCGGGATTCCTCCGGGCGGTGGCTCTGGTACCCCTCAGTGGCGGGACAGGGAGCGTTCGCGGAGAGGGAGAGCGCGGGTTGTGGGGTCCTGAGAATTTGGCAGCAGGGCCCGGAGGCAGAGGTCCATCTTGGTGTCAGGGAGTCCCCCGAGCGCCACGGGCCGACGGGGGGGCGCGGGACGGCCCCGTCCCACGGCCGAGCGACCCCTTCCCCAAACGGCTCTGAACGATGTCCCGTCAGACAGCGGCCCCCGCCTCATCTGCACACGTTCCCCCCTTACAGGCGCAGCGCTGCGCGGGACGGTCCCGCCAGGACACAACGCATCCTCCTGCTGCTCCTGCTGCTCCTCCTGCTGCTCCTCCTGCCCCGCTCCTGCTCCTCCTGCTGCTCCTCCTGCCCCGCTCCTGCTCCTCCTGCTGCTCCTCCTGCTCCTCCCGCTCCTGCCTCTCCTCCTGCTGCCCCGCTCCTGCTGCTCCTGCTGCTCCTCCCGCTCCTGCCGCTCCTGCCGCTCCTGTCTCTCCTCCTGCTGCTCCTCCCACTCCTGCCGCTCCTCCTGGCTCCCGGCGGCTCTGTCACGCTCCGACTCCTCTGCCTCCTCGCTGTGCCTCCCCTCCGTCGGCGCCGCTCTGGGTTTTTCCAAAAATGCCGATGACGCCGGCGCCAGCGACGACGACGCGGAAGAGCTGCAGCTCACGAGACGAAGAGCGAGCTCACCTTCCTCTCTGCAGACCTCATCCTCTCTGCTCCCGCTCTCTCTCGCTCCCGCTCTCTGTCTCACTCTTACTCTCCTTCCCCCCCTCTCTCCCTCTCTCTCCCGCTCTCTCTCTCCCACACAGAAGATTTCAGCACCACGGACAGCTCCACGGAGGCCTGTGGGTGGGTGGGGAGGGGGGAGGGGTTTGTGGAGGGGGGGGTTTGGGACGTGGGCGGTTTGCCGTGCGGGAAGGCAAATCCTTGTCCGCCTCAGATCTCCAGAGCTAGGGGCGTGACCTCGTTTCAAACACGCTCCTCTCCTCTCTTCCCCTCTCCTCTCTCCTCCTCTCTTCCCCTCTCCTCTCCTCTCTTCCTCACTCCTCTCCTCTCTCCTCCTCTCTTCCCCTCTCCTCTCCTCTCTTGCTCCTGCAGATGATGGCAGTGATGAGCCATAAACAAGCTAATGACATCAGCACAGAGACGAAGAGACAAGCTGTGTGTGTGTGTGCGCGTGTGCTTGTACATGTGT
>NC_057938.1:3587353-3612353 GCF_018555375.3 Anguilla rostrata | reverse complement strand
CAGTAGGAGGTAAGGGACCCAAGACCCCCCCCCCCCCGCTTTCCCCCTCCCCCAGCCCGTCCAGTAACAGCAGTGAAAAGGAGGGTCCGAGGGCAGTAATCCCTCGATTGGGGAGCGGCGGGCTGAATCCCGGATTTCACCCCCATTAATCCTTTAAAGCCCCGGTTTAGAGGGGCGCCATTAATGGGGCAAATCCACTTCAGATGGGCTTCTGCAAAAAAAAAAAAAAAAAAAGGGGGGGGGGATGGAGGACATGCCTCATTCATTACTGTGGGTGTGAGTGAGAGAGAGGGGCACACACCCACACTCAGTGTATATGGAGATGACTGTGAGAGATCGGTCCTCTGGTCATGGTAATGGTGCTATGGGTGCGGGAATGACAGGTACATCAGTGCTGTGATTCTGGGAACGACTGAGATGAAACAGGGCTGTGATTTTGGGAACGACAGACAAACGACTGAGATGAAACAGGGCTGCGATTTGGGGAATGACTGACGAACCAGTCATTCCCCAGCAGAGCCTACCTATACAGCAACCACATGCAAAAAGCAAAACATAATAAATTAAAGTACGAGCGATAAATATGAAAGACTGAACGCATTCAGGAAATCGCTGGAGCCATCCGCGCGTCAGCGCGCCGAGGATGCCGTAGCGCAGCAGACCCGCAGCTGCAGCAGGAGCCCCTATTTCGGAACTGTACCCCCATCGCAGAGAACAGGAAGCAACAGGCCCGTCCCCATGGAAACGGAAAAGCAAGGAGCTGCTGTGTCACTCCCTCCACAGATCCCTGGACACCAGCAGCCCCCGGGGGGGGCCCGATTAAACAGCACCGCGTGGTGGGGGGGGGAGGGAAACTCGTTACTGCCTGCTGTGGCGAAGGGTCTGCTCGGCCGAAACCAAGCAAGCTGCTCATTCCGTGGGTTAAAACAGCTCTCTGATACGAGGGTGCCATTACGCCACCCCCTGCAGGAATATAAGATGAACTGCGGTGAAATGAAGCGTGGCTCCTCTACGGCAGCGCACCAAAACTCTCTAGGAGTAAACTTTCTCCCGCGTCAGGCAGAGGTGGAGGCTTCCGTGTCACACGGCCATCTCTGAGGTTTTTGCGTTTTTGTCATCGCATTTTGAGCAGCGAAGGCTTCTCGAGGTCATAGAATGCAGCAGCAAGGTCGTGCAGCGGAGAACGCGGTTGGTTCTCAAGCTCCTGTACTGGAAGGTCAACGTCGTCTGCAGGTTTTTCGGACATCCCTTCAATCAACGACCAACCCCAAGCCCTCGGAGGCAAGGTGTGTGGACTCTGCAGCCAATCAGACTTTAATGAAGTCTCTAAGTGCTGAAGCATACCTACCAGCTGCAGGCTCGGTGACCCGGAAAGACCTGAGATCGGTGCAGTGCAGCAGCAGCCTGTTCGGGAGTGGAACGTAACTTCAGTCCATTGCAGGCATTAGAGAGTTAAAATGAAGCAGCAGTTCGGAAGAGCGGAATGTAGTTGCATTCCACTCGACCGTCGCTACATTCCACATTCTACACTCTCGTACTTCATAGAATGCAGCAGCAGTCTGCAAAAGTGGAATGTAACTGTACTGTATAAGAGTCAGAGTTAGAATGCAGCCGCAGTGTATAAGGGAGTGGAGTAGCTGCAGGTTTTATGGTCGTACAGTATAGCTGCACTGAGGAGAATGTCAGCGCTACTGGGGCTCCTCATGTCACCTCCCTGTGAACTTCCCCTTCCTCCAGGAGCTGCTGAAATATTCACGAGGAGACGGGAATCTATTCACCTCCCAGGAAAACTAGCCCTGGGTCTCCTTCATCAGATATCATGGCAACCTTAAATAATTTAATCAAGAAAAAAAAAAAAACGATTCAGTGATTTCAATATTGCTGAGTGTACCGTGCATTGGTTTTACAGGACTAAAGTTAAAACAACGCTCACACATTCACTGACTAATCTCAAATGCAATAACACCTCGTAGGACAACAGTTACAAACAGTTACAGCAGTTTTAAGAAGCGCAATCAACACACCTATTGCCTACCCATAATGGTCTTCTGCAAGTGTGGTTTCATCGCTGTTAATAAACGCGTTGCAAGATCTTTTTGCCTGTCTGCAACCACATAAGCAGTGATATGGACCAGGCTAATAGCACTCAGATCAAACACAGTACACGTCCAGGACTGTGAAAAGTAGGTTAACTGTGTTAGCCTGGAGCCATGACTCTATAATGGGAAAATCCATAGAATAATGTACAGTAAGTGATATTATGTGTAGGGAGTGTGGAGGGGGAGCAGTCATGTGATCACATGAAAATATAGAAAAACCAATATGTCTGCAAATTTCATTATCCAAGGCAGTGGTGCAAAAACCTTTTGCATGTACTAAAATGTTTGATAAATGTGGCACAGAGGGTCCACCTACATTGTACTCTCTCAAAACGTTTAGTATGTTCTCATACTAAACAGAACAGCACACTGTAATCTTTAATTAACGGGAGTTTATGACGAGATAGCAGTCCGAAATTATTGTCTACTGCAGTGATATTACACACTTGCGCATGGCTTCAAAATGGAAACTACAACCAGACCAGAAAGGAAAAGCATTTTTGCAGTCGAACAAAAACGAAAATTGAAACAAAATCAACATTACTGTGAGCAAAAACTTTAAGTGAAAATTTAGACAACGGTTAATTACGTTTTTTCGTTATTTGCTATTTCACAAATACTTACGTTGTGTTTCCCTGCGTCGTGTCGCTAAATGGTGGTGGGCCGTGGGCATTTCCTTCGTTCCCGAGTTGAACTTCTACGGTAGGTTGCTGGACACGGTGAATCGGTATTATCCAAATAGGGTTGCAAAGCGTAAATTGAAGAAACAGAGTTTTAACTCTGCAGCAGTTCTGCAGAACTAACGTAACCCTGTATCGGTTGTTTTTTGTTTTTTATTGCGTTGCTGCTACTATCTGGTAAAGCTATTACCAGAGACGCCATTTCTGCTAGTAGCTCGCCAACTTTTAGGCCTACACACGCCACATTGGGAGTGAGCGCGTTCAGTTTGTTGTTGATGAGGCCTAGTTATACCTTGCCATGAAAATGGAATTCGAGGATATCCTACTGTGACCGCTTTTGCTGGGTGGGTGTCGCGGAAGAAGACATCCGAGGGGGTAAGACACGTTTCATTGTATTTTTTTAAATGGTGGTGGTATTTTGCATAGCCTAATATATTAGTGGTAATGCTCTGTCTATTAATTTGGTAATCTTACTGAAAATGATTAGGCCAGTCCGGGCATGTTATTGCAAGGAATTCAGGCCCCAGCCGCCGCGTGGTTTCTCTCTTGTGGCAAGATAAAGCGAGTGGTATCATTTAATTTTTAACTTTGGGCTAATGTGTAAGTTAACTCAGTGGATTTGTTAGTGCAAACAATGTTGATTCTTTTTTTTTTTAAAAAACGTGGATAATGTTGGCGCTACTGTCCGTTTATGCTCAAGACAATTGTTGGATGTGACTTTGGCAATGCAGTTTATAAAGCCTGGGTTTTGGTGGCATCCAGCCGCTGCTGTCCTACACACGGAGTTCCCCCCGTCAGTTCAGTATATCCAACCAATTCTAACGCTGTTTTGTCGCGGTGCTGTATTCGGTGCTTACATCGTGTGATATTGTCCGGCCACTGCATTTTTCATCATCCATAATGCGTTTCCTTTTCTAAACCGAGGTATGTGGTGATTGGGTTGGAGTGCTTCAGAAGGCATGATTAATTCAACGGTTAAATGCCATGTGCATATCGGAGAATGAGTACTGGACAGCTGAAAAATAACTCCACTTTATCCGTGTTTATTACTGTTTCTGGAAACACGACCTCAAAGATAAACAGGTTTTGAGACTGGTTACCAGGTTGGACTTAATGATTGGGAGGCGGGAGAAAAGAAATGAACCGGTTCAGGAACGTTATGTGGCTGGAGAAACGAAGGGACATAAACGTTAAAATTCAGATTCTGCGCAGAACGAATTGATAGGAAAAACATTTGTTGCCCTTGAGCAACATATTGAACCCAAATTTCTTTGGCAGGTGCACGCTGGCGCACGCATGGACCGTATGTGCTAGAATGGGTAGGCCTAAATCACCACAGATAAGAGAATCTGCTTAGTAAACGCATGGTAAAAAAGACCGTTTACTCGTCACGCTTTGCACTCGTTTACCTTCTCACATTCACTCACAATACACAGACTCTGCCCCCACACAATAAACACCCTGCGTCGTTAGCAGCAGCGTATATTTGATTCAGATACCGGCCCATGTTTCCTGCCAAAACCCAATGGCATCCCTGCTATCAACAAACTTTATCTAGTCTGGTTTCCATGGTGACATAACTGTTGGGAAGACAGAAGTCATGGAACCAACGGGGAGAGAGAGAGACAAGATGTCAGGGGACCAGTTGGTTGTAATAAGTCCGAGGGAGGGCAAGGTCAGCTTCAAGGTCATTCACACGTACCAGTGCAGGTGGAGCCAGGCTGTATCGAAACCCATCAACACAAAACGACAATGAAGTGCAACAGCGCCCTCGTGTGGGGACTGAATGTGTCTGCTTTATCTGAGAGAAACAGGCTTGAATCAGTGAAAATGGGTGGGAGAAATTCATGATTGCTCTCCCATGTTTTTGCTCAGATTTTTACTTTACATTTACAGAGAGGCGTCTTACTTGTGAGTTGCATAGTGATTGGTGTGGCAATATTTACTTGTGCATCATAACTGGGGAAAGAACTAAACATTGCCCCCTTTTGATAAATGTGTGTCATTACAATCTAGGGTCCCCGACTTTCCTTCAACCTGCATACACTGCTGTTAAAGGTTAGTATCTAAATATGATGCTAGAGCATAGTGTGTTGCATTTCCTGTGGAAGATGTGCCACTGAATCCTTGTATTCTCAGGTTCAGAGACAAACAACACAGCTTCCCTTTCCTCTACCACACAGTAATACACAATGCCAGATTGACCGATTTCCTTTTTTTCTGTTTGAAGCCATTTAATTCTCTGGAATTGCACTCAGGTTATTCATGGCAATCACAAGGTAGTCATCAAGGCATTTCATGTACCTGAACGTATGGCAGTTATACAGCAGTGTATTAAATCATGTGACCTTTAACATTGTAATGTTGTAGCTAAGTTATACTTCACTGACCCCATGAGCTAATTTGTCCTTTGCATTTGAACCATCCCAGCTACTTGGCCACAGTGGGACTGTGTTTTGAGACCAGTGTCTCGGTCAAGGGCAACAGCAGGGGTATGCCTAACCTGAATTACACGTTTTTTGGTGTAGGGGAGGACACATGAACACGGAGAGAACATGCAAACTCCACACAGAGAGGACCCAGACCAGGACTCAAGACCCAGAACCTCGTTCTCTCAAGGCAACAGTGCTGACCACTACACCGCCATGCCAGTACATGCCACCATGATCTCTGTCTTGGTAGTACCATATAGCATACTTTAGTTTCATGTTATGGAGGCCAAGGCAGTGTATGCAAGCATTAGTGTTTCGTTTGTCCACTTGTATGGTGGAACATTGGCTCCACCTGCTGTTAGTTTCGGATATGTTCTGTGCCAGGTCGTCTGTAACAGTGAATTGTAATGTGTGTTTTTTAAATATAAATGAACAAATGCATGTTTAAATACATGGAATGTCTGGCATGTGATGAACTGTGTTTTTTTAATTGTAGAAAAAGAAGAAAAGTGATGTTCCCGCCCGGTTTCGAACCGAGGACCTTTCGCGTGTTAGGCGAACGTGATAACCACTACACTACGGGAACTGATCTGAGGGTGCCGGGATGTCTGTTGGCATTTGACTACAGGGAAAAACAATATTTCAGATTAAGGTAATGTTATGAGCAATCAGACCAGGCAACACATGTGCAACACTATTAATGTGGGTTGAAACAAATTTTGCATTTTGATATGAATAAATTGGTAGCATACAGATTTATAAAGCATGTTTTTATAGACGTATAAAAAGTGTGAATGTAATATTTTGTCTATTAATTAATTCAGCTGTAAGTTGCATTATATTCCTGGGGTATGCCTCAATAGGGTGTCAGCCTATTTCTAGGGAACCACTTGAGACTCAGTCCTGGTTATTCTGACTGATATCTGTACATTAAAGTAGCAAGATTCCACAGTGGTGGTTTTAATCAGTGAATCGTATAGTCGTTTCAATGGCGAACAACTATGTCGAGTTCTTCCGGGTTTCACCTCCTTGCTCCTCCCACTTAACGTGCCCTTTCCATGATTCGTGTTTACGTCATGACGTTGTTGTGGTGCAGATGCTGTGGTTTTCGTCCGTCTTGTTTCCAAACCAAAGGGTGCTTGTGTTGACTGTGATGTAGACGAAGGTTTTCTGTCAATCCCCTACGACAGCTCCTAATACTTAAAATTCAAATAAAAGGCGAATATAGCAAGGGTAAGTGAAATTTGAAATGGTGTTTCGGGAAAAAATATTTTCCGCCTTCGTAGTTATAACGACGTTATTTTCTTCGCTAACATTAGCTAGCTTGGCTGCTAGAAGCTTTCAATGAAAATATAGCTATCGATACATAGTAAGTAAAAAAAAACGGTATATATGGCAGATCAGGCCGCAATCTTGCTAGATACAATATTTGAAAAAATGTATACTTTAGCTAGTTAATGTAGTTAGTTGCTTTGTAGCCCGGTATTTGTAGATAATGTTAGCTCAAATACGTGTTCAGGTCAACGATGTGATATAAACACACCATCTACTTGATTGCATCTAGATACAGCTAGCTACCTATTTGAGATGAGCTAGGCTGAACTGTTATCTTTAGTGTAACTGACGTTAATAACGTAGTTTGCAAACGCAATGCATAGCAACTGAAATTATATTGAACAATTTGTTAGCTAGTACGTTGAATGTTAAACGGAACCAAAACACTAGCCGGGTTACTGTTGCTTCACATACCGACAGCTACAACGGTTGACTGATCCTAAAATCATAGCTAGGGTATGAGAAAACGTCACATTTATAAAATGTCAACTATAACGAGACATAAAGGAGGTCTATAACTACACAAATTGATTGTATAGCCGTTTCATAACTAGCAGCATGTATTTAGAAATCTATTGCGACGTCCACAGACAATGTGGTGTTTCACACACATGCTGTATGTGGTAAAATGTATGCAATCATAGCATATATAATCACATTTTACTGTACAGTATATTTACAGTATACTCAGTTTCAACATATAAATATTCCATTCGACTTTTAAGGTCAAAATATATCAGCAGGGGTGTGTGTTCTATATTCTGAATTGTGTGTATTGTTTGTGTTCTGGAAATAGTTTCACTTTTTCTTTGGGCTGGTTGGTTGTGTGGTCATGGGTTTTTAAAATTTATTTTAGTCTCAGAATGGCCCCAGGCAAGTCTGTTCTCTCCTTCTGTTTCTTCTGAAAGCCAGGCAGCTAGAGCAGTAGTCCTTGCACATAGTTGGCTTCTTCAAGTTACCAAGACGTCTCTTTTTTTTGTTGTCTTCGAACTGCTGTCTTTAACACTGACTCTCTGTAGTTTTTACTCTTTTTTTGCTGTATCTCTAACTCTGAATCTCTGCAGTCTTGACCCTTGACTCTCTTTTGCGCCCCTAACACTGACTCTGCTGATGGACCTAACCCACGCACTTGAGCCAATCTTAGATGTTGTGTATCGGGTATACATTTAAGCATTTGTAATAATAATAATAATAGTAATAATAATAAACTTTATTTATATAGCACCTTTCATATCATAAAATGCATCTTAAAGTATTGTTTACAGGAGAAACAATAGAAATCAGATTGGAATGTTCTTAAACTGAGCATTCTAATGCTGATGTAACAGTCTGTACTGGTAATTGAAAGCAATGGAGTTCAAGAATTTTTTTGGGGAGGGGGGATTCCACAAAAACCTACACTTAAAAGGGTTATGGGATTATAAATTAAGGATGTCGAAAATTGTGCTGAATCAAAGGTGTCTGTCGATGTATTATTATTTGTTGCTCGAGAGATATCACACAGGTCACGTGATTGTGATTGGTGGAGTCGCACCGGTCACGTGATTGTGATTGGCGGCTGCTGATGTGGCGTGTGGGGGGGGCGGGGGGGGGTGCTGTTTTTGCGCCGGTGACCCGGGTGACCTCTCTCTCCTTTATAGCCCAATGAACGGAGCGGCATTCCCTTCTCCCACCTCAGAGATGGCGGAAATCAACCGCATCCACTACGAGATCGAGTACACCGAGGGCATCAGCCAGCGCATGCGCATCCCCGAGAAGCTGCAGGTGGCGCCCTCCGCCTTCGAGGACCCGGAGGGCGGGGCCCAGGACCCCCTGTACAGCGTCCCGATGCACGTTCCCGAGCGCATCGTGGTGGCAGGTGTGACCTCCCCGCCTGCTCCTCTTACATTTCATAGTCCTGCTCTGAGCTGCTGACAGTGACTCTCTCCCCACACTGACTCTGTGTAGTTTTGACTTTTGTGCCCGTAACACTGACTCTCCCCTAACACTGGCTCTCTGTAGTTTTTACTCTTTTTTTTGCTGTGTCTCTAACACTGACTCTCTGTAGTTTTTACTCTTTTTTTGCTGTCTCTAACACTGGCTCTCTGTAGTTTTTACTCTTTTTTTGCTGTGTCTCTAACTCTGACTCTCTGTAGTTTTTACTCTTTTTTTGCTGTGTCTCTAACACTGACTCTCTGTAGTTTTTACTCTTTTTTTGCTGTGTCTCTAACTCTGAATCTCTGCAGTCTTGACCCTTGACTCTCTTTTGCGCCCCTAACACTGACTCTGCTGATGCTGACTCTGTGTGCCGTGCTCATTAGGGGACAGTGAGTCCTCGCAGTACCCCCGGCCCCGGGACCTGGACCTGATCCAGTCCACACCGCTGGAGTCCCTGGCGCTGAAGACCCCGCCCCGGGTCCTCACCCTGAACGACCGGCCGCTCGACTTCATGGAGATGGAGCGCTCTGCAGGCCCTGGGCAGCCTGTTGAAGAGGTGAGACCTGCACGCACACGTGCGCGCACACGCACACACGCACGCATGCATGCGCACACGCACACACACGCGCATACAAACACACACGCACGCATGCGCACACATGCACATCAATATACACAAAAACAACACATACACACACATCAACATACACACAAAAAACACACACACCAACATACACGCATACACATACGCACGCGCACCCACGCATAAACACACACACGTACACACAAACACACGCATACGCAAACACACAAATGTACATGCACACACGCACCCAGACACACACGTGCACGCGCACACAAACACACATCAAACATTTTTATTTATGCCCGGGCGCACACACGTACACATAACGTCCACGCGCGCACTGCACATCACACCCCACCCGCTCCCTCGGTCGCCGTGGCGACCGGGTCTCACCCGCCCGCCGTCTCTGCCCGCAGGCGCGCTCGCAGACGCGGTCGCGGCGGGAACGTTCCGCCAGCGAGAACGCCCTGGTGCGTCAGAACGGCCAGCTGCCCCGGATCGACTCCACGTGAGTGCCCCCGCCGCCCGAATCGGCTCGCTAACGCATCTGTCCCTCTGCCCCCCGCCCGCCCCCCCCGTCTGTCAGTCCGTCCATGTGCGGCGCCGTGTCCCTCAGCCCTGGAGGGGGTGAGCCGGATCCGCTCCACGCTCCGGTTAGGCCCCCGGTGTCTAGCACGCCCCGCCCCGCCCTTTGTTTGGTCGTGTCGCCCGTTGTGTCTGGCCTCTGCTAGCAACCGTCGTGGTGCGTTTCTGGTTTTCCTCCACAGCACCTGAATCTGTCCTCATGCTCTGTACTGCCACCGGGAAGGGCTTCCCCTTCCATACCCACAGCCCTGCCTCTCTGTGATACTGCGACAGTAATTATGCGGCAGCTGTGTCCTCGTTCCTTTAACGAAAGAGCGAATGTTTTTTCCAGAATAACCAGGAAGTAGCCAGAGAGAACCCATCGCTCATTGCTAGCGTTGTTCCCCGTTTTCTTTCTGCAAGCAAGGTGACATCACGACTGCCATTATTGTCCCTGGGCAAAAACAGGAAGTGATGTCACAATGAAGCAGGCTTGGTAATGAGAAGGTCGGGTGTTTGAACACATCTGACCAGTTCTAAATGGCTGCAGAGTAAGGAGCAGATATTTTGTTCTGAGCATGTGCGAGGATGGAGGTAAGTGTAGCTGTGAGACTGCTGGTCTGCTACAGTCATAATGGCGGTCTCTGCTGTGAACCTGTTAGTGAAGCGTGGACGGTCTCCTCTCTCTTTCTCTCTGTCCTTTTTTTCCCCTCCCTTTCCACCCCTCTTTATCTCACACCTCTTTTTCTGTCTGCCCCTCTCCCCTCATCTCTCCTTCTACCCCTCTCTCTCCTCCTTCTCTTTTTCCTTTTTGTCACTGTGTCTCATTTCCTCTTACAACACTACCCTGTGTCTTTCTCTCCCTGTTTTTACTCGTCTTTTTTCTCTGTATAACCCTTCTGATAACCCTTCTCTCTCTCTCTCTCTCTCCCTTGGACTCTCTGTCCTTATCTCCCCTCTTACACCTGTCTTCTCTTTCTCTTTCTCTGTCTCTCCCCCTCACTTTCTCTCTCTCCCTCCCTCTCTCTCTCCGCTGGCTTGGCCCCCCTGTGCTGCTGGTGAGCAGCGTGACCCCGCCCCCCCCGCGCGCCTGCCCCCCCCTCACTGCGCCCGAGGATGGAGTGAGCCTGTACAGTGCCCGCGGCGTGCTGTCCCTGATCCAGTCCACCACCCGCCGCGCCTACCAGCAGGTCCTGGAGGTGCTGGACGACAACCAGCGCAGGTGACCGGCTCCTGACCCCGCCCACCCCCGCTGTGTCGCTCGTGAAACCCCTCCCCCCCTGCCCCCGCAGCCTGGCAACCTGCCCGTCTCCTTCTCCATCTGCTCTCTTCTCTGGTTGGCCTGCCGGCCCGCATGCCCGCCTGTGATTGGCCGGAGCTCCACGCTGCACCTCCTCACTCCTTGTTTCCGTGGCGATCAGTCCACATTTCACATTCAAATCGGGCAGCCAATCAGAATAGGGGAAAAAGAGAAACTAATTGAGGCTGATTTGGTGTCTACAATTAAATGTGAATTCTGGACCAGCTGGTTTAACGCCTGTAATTTGTATGTTATTTGATTTAATTTATGCATTCTTTTTAGTTATTTATGAACTGCATTGTTGAGGCTGTGCCATGCTTCCTAGAGGTGGGTGCTTGTTGGAACAGTGAGTCACAGCCAGGCTTATTCTGACTGGTGAAGCCTGACTCACTGGCTTTATCTGTTGTAGGAATGTGTGTGATAGAAATTCCACTCCCTCATTGTAATCACGGCGATGTGTCCTCCCTTTGCCACTGCTTCCATGGTGAACGGCCATGTTGAATGTGCTGACGTGGCTTGACTGACTGAGAGCCTGCTGAGAGGTGTAGCCTGCTGGTGGTGGGGGGGGGGGGTCAGAGAATGCCTGAGGGGGTGTGGTTCTATGTGTAGATGGGGATACCTGTGTAGGAAGTACTCACTGCATTCCTGAACGTGAAAACTGGACTGTGAACAGGTAGACAGATGACAGATTAGGACGGGGGGTGGAGCAGGCTTTTGTTTCCAGAAATTCCCCTGGCTAATTGAGCTGACTGGTTGTTTGCACCAGCACTGGTTCACCTGTAGATTAGATCACGGCAAAACGTTTCACACAAGAACAAAATCTTCGGCTGTTCCTCATACGCTTTTCGAGCAAGTGTAGCCAAAGGGTCGGATGCGTAAATGTTAGGGGTAATTCAATAAGAACAGAAGTTGGCACGAAATCCCCGCCCACGTCAGGATTAGAGAATGCAGTCAGGTCAGGCCGTTCCTGGCGTGGGTGCCTGTGAGTGTGGAGATCACAGCTTCGTGTCAGTGGCGAAGAACGCGGGCGGCTTATACGTCCTTATCACCTGTCTCAGATCAGAGTGCCATATCGCCATGGATCCAGAGTACCGAGCTGGCGTCTGGTTATTCTGTAGCGTGTGACCTAACTCCCCCCTTTGCTCGGTGCAAACCAGGAAAAAGGCTAAAGTCAGCTTGGCCTTTGTGTGACGTTCCTGTCTTCAGACTGGTCTTACGACAAGAGCTGGATTAGAGAGAAGGGGAAATTTGAAAAACCATCAGACAAATGTGTTAGATGCCTGTTGTCACTCTCAGACTGAGCTAAATAAATAAATATGCATTAATTGTAACACCAAGGGTAAAAAAAAAAAAAAATTTTTAAACATTTTGAATGAGTAGTCTTTATGCAGACGGGTCAGTCTGTACTGGTGTCACTATGCAGACGGGTCGGTCTGTACTGGTGTCTGTGCAGAAAGGGGATGGTTTGTACTGGTGTCTCTGTGCAGACCGGTTGGTCTGTACCGGTGTCTGTGCAGACACCGGTCGGTCTGTACTGTTGTCTCTATGCAGACAGGGGTCGGTCTGTACTAGTGTCTGTGCAGAAAGGGGTCAGTCTACTGGTGTCTCTGTGCAGACGGGTCGGTCTGTACTGGTGTCTCTGTGCAGACGGGTTGGTCTGTACTGGTGTCTCTGTGCAGACGGGTTGGTCTGTACTGGTGTCTGTGCAGAAAGGGGTCAGTCTACTCGTGTCTCTGTGCAGAAAGGGGATGGTCTGTACTGGTGTCTGTGCAGACTGTGGTTGGTCTGTTCTAGTGTCTGTGCATACGGGTCAGACCCTGAACGATCACAAGGACAGTGGAGCACTTTCCCTCTGTGATGTCATTTCCTGTGGACACAAGGCACTGTTGTGTGGGCCTGTTGATGGTGCCGCAAGGACTTTGGGTCAGTGTAGACTACTGAATAATGAAATATCCTATCCTTAGGCATGTATAACAAGTCCTCCTTTAGCCAAATCTAGGACACACTGTACATTGGCGTGTCTCTATCACTGGCTTACCCTGGGGCTAATCGCACGCTCTGATTCTCGTGCCCTCATTGAAGAAGAACTCTGATATGGAGATCTGCATCGGTTCACACCAGAGCATGCATGTCTTTGCCCTGTGGGCAGCCACACTTGTGACAAGATTTGTGATCATCCGGGTTTATGATGTTGTATGGTCACATGACAGGGTTTGTGTTGGTCTGGGGGTGATGTTTTATGGTCACATGACAGGGTTTGTGTTGGTCTGGGGTGATGTTTTATGGTCACATGACAGGGTTTGTGTTGGTCTGGGGCGATGTTTTATGGTCACATTACAGGGTTTGTGATCATCCGGGATGATGTTTTATGGTCACATGACAGGGTTTGTGTTCGTCTGCTATTTTGACTGGAGATACAGAGTTTGATGAAAATAAGGATCTGGAGGAAAAAGACCCTTGGGGGGGAAAAGGGGTCTGCTACACCCCCTCTGGACCCCCCCCCCCACCCCCATACACACACACACACACCCCCCTTCCTGTCCTCTCCACCTGTGTGTGAGTACTTTCTGCTCAACCTGTCTTCTGTCTCCTCTTGCCCTGTCATGCCCTCTTCAGCAGCCCAAGTTTGAGAGGGGGATCAGTGTCCACCTCCAACCCCCTCCACGATTCCAGGTAACTCCGCCCCCCTCTCCTCTCCTCCAATCCCCTCACAACTCCAGGTAACTCCACCCCCCCCCCCTTACCCCTCCTTCTCCAACCCCTGCACATTCCAGGTAACTACCCCCCCTTCCCCTCTCCTCCAGTCCCCTCACAACTCCAGGTAACTCCACTCCCTTCTCCACTCATTCAATCCCCTCACAACTCCAGGTAGCTCCACCCTCCTCTGACCCCTTGCACGATTCCAGGTAACTCCTTCCTCCTCACCTCACATTTCCATGGTTCGATCAAGACACTAAACATTTTGGTTACGTTTAAACTCGTACGCTGCTTTCACGAGAGGAACTGTTTTGTGACATTTTGCGATCTTTGAGAAGCATTTCCTGGCATGTCGTGGGCGTACCCGAGGGGGCTGCAGTGTAACCAGGGGCGACGAGTGACGCGTTTAAGACCCGTCTCCCTATCGGCAGCCGTGGTAACGGCGTTTTCCAATCAGACATTCAGTGCAACTTTCTCAGATTATAAACACTTTATAATCACACAGCAGTGTTTTCCACATCTTGAATTCAGCCCACATAATTCCACTTCCTCTCCCCTCCTTCAGCCTCACACTCCAGGTAACTCCACCCCCTTCTCCTCTTTCAGCCCCTTGAGTTTCACAGCTCTAGGTAACTCCACCCTCCTCTCTCTCTCTGGCCCTTTGTGCATTTCATCCCCTCTGTCCTTCTGGAAACTTCTCCCTGAATCCAGATACCAGCTCCCCACTTAACCTTCTGACCAGGAGCCTGCGCCATCTACTTTATACTCTCATCTGTGTGTGTGTGTGTGCGCTGTTGCTACATTTTCAAAGAGGCTGACTACAACTTTGACTTGACTGGTAAATGCTGGGTGTGATTTGCTCAGATATAAATGCGAGTGCAACTCGATAAAATGCAAGTGTAAATGAGGTTGATAAATGCGAGTGTAAATGAGTTTGATAAATGCGAGTGTAAATGAGTTTGATAAATGCGAGTGTAAATGAGGTCGATAAATGCGATTGTAAATGAGTTTGATAAATGCGAGTATAAATGAGGTTGATAAATGCGAGTGTAAATGAGTTTGATAAATGCGAGTGTAAATGAGTTTGATAAATGCGAGTGTAAATGAGGTTGATAAATGCGAGTTTAAATAAGGTTGATAAATGCGAGTGTAAATGAGGTTTGATAAATGCGAGTGTAAATGAGTTTGATAAATGCGAGTGTAAATGAGTTTGATAAATGCGAGTGTAAATGAGGTTTGATAAATGCGAGTGTAAATGAGTTTGATAAATGCGAGTGTAAATGAGTTTGATAAATGCGAGTGTAAATGAGTTTGATAAATGCGAGTGTAAATGAGGTTGATAAATGCGAGTGTAAATGAGGTCGATAAATGCGAGTGTAAATGAGTTTGATAAATGCGAGTGTAAATGAGGTTGATAAATGCGAGTGTAAATGAGGTCGATAAATGCGAGTGTAAATGAGTTTGATAAATGCAAGTGTAAATGAGTTTGATAAATGCGAGTGTAAATGAGGTCGATAAATGCGAACGTAAATGAGTTTGATAAATGCGAGTGTAAATGAGTTTGATAAATGCGAGTGTAAATGAGGTTGATAAATGCGAGTGTAAATGAGGTTTGATAAATGCGAGTGTAAATGAAGTTTGATAAATGCGAGTGTGTGTGCTGTTCTGTTCGATTCCCTCCACAGACTTGGCCTCTCCACGCTGGAAGCGGCGATGGAAGGGACGCCGGAGGAGATGGCCGTGGTTGACGCGGCAACGCTACGGCGACAGGTGAGCCTCCAGCGGGATCACGTTTCCGCTGTGATCACATTTTCACTCATATTAATTTTGAATAATTGATGGACTGATGGTTTTTGATTGAAAGAATGGGAGATGAACTGAGGAGGTGGATTGATTCATTGATCGGGTGGATAATGGATTAGTGGATTTTGTTGACTTCCATTGTGCAAAGACAAATGGAGTTTAGTGAGCACATTCTTAAAAGCTGCACACTCTGCAGTTTTCAGTTAAGATGGGGTCTTAAAGCTTGTTTTAAAGGGAGCCCCCACAGGGAAAAAGGGATTCGAGGTGAAGACAGTGGTCATTTAAGAGCGTCTCTTACTTGGTTCAGAGTTGATTACTTTTTGTCTTGTCGAGGAGTGTGGTTTTCGCGCTCGTTGATTTGCGTTCAGCTGAATGCCTTCGAGTCGGCAAACATTAAAAACACACCCCAGCGATATCAGGAGCGGTCACCGCCCTCCGGAACGGGGAACTGAGAAGCCAGAGAGCCCAGAATGCCGCGGTGCTCCGCTCCACTGTGTTTGTAAACGAGGTTTTTTAAAAGAAAATAAGTAAAACCAAAGCCAATTGGTAGATTATTTTCAGTTTTTTTTTTTCTTTCTTTCAGTGAAAATTCTTTTAGAACAAGGGGTTTTTAACCTCTTCTGAACCAAAGGCATCCAGGGGACCCCCATCATACGTTAAAAGGGTTATATATATATGTTTTTTTTTTAATGTAATATATTACGTTTTTAAATATTTTCCCAAATCTGTAGTCACTGCATATCAAGTCTGGCCAGAGACCCCTTACGGTGGCTTCAGGGGCCCTCTGTGGAAACCCCAGGAGGGGCGTGTCTTATGAGCGTGTCTAATTTTCACTTTGACTGATTGGCCGTGACAGATCATCAAGCTGAATCGACGGCTGCAGCTGCTGGAGGAGGAGAACAAGGAGCGCACCAAGCGGGAGATGATCATGTACTCCATCACCGTGGCCTTCTGGCTCGTCAACAGCTGGATCTGGTTCCGCCGTTAGGGCCCGACCCCCCCCCCTGATGGGGGCCCAACGCCAGGCCCAGCCCAGCCCAGCCCAGCCCAGCCCGGCCCCTGGGGGGGGAGGGGGGGGGGGGTCCGCCACACCGCTCGATTCTGTGTCAAAACCTTCGCCAAAAACGTCTGCCTGCACTCAGCTCTCAGCTCCTGCAGGGGGCCGTCCTTGTTGCACTACGTACCGCGGCGCTGCTCAACCCTGTTCCCGGAGGCCTACTGTCCTGCAGGTTTTCGCTCCAACCCTAATTCGGCGCACCTGATTCTACTAATTATAGCTGCTCAACAAGGTCTCTAGCTGTTGAGTGAGGTGTGGCTTTTGTTAGGGTTGGAGTGAAAACCTACAGGACAGTAGACCTCCAGGAACACGGTTGGGCAGCCCTGACGTACAGCAAGAACTACTGGGCAAGGGGATCCTTCTTCTCTTTTTACTGTATGCAGTACTTGTATAGCTTTATTTTATTTTTTTTTATTTTTTACTTTCACTTTTTTTTATTATTATTATGATAATCTTTCTGAGGTTGATCGGATCATCCAGTGCATGATTTTGGTTGTAAATACTTGTTTGATTCCTAGCACAAGGTTTTAGTAGTTCAGTGGTGTTAAGCATTGAGGTGTTTTACCTGTGTGAAGGAGAGCCGGAGCAAAGATTTGAAGAAGCAATCATGAACAACTGGGTGGCTGTATTTGTGTCAATACTTGAAGGTGTGTTTAAAATATTGTAAAAATGTGATAATATTCTCATTTTATGGGACCCACAAGTCATTATCCATTGTTTGTTCACTTGTTTAACTGAATTATGATTTAAATATATGTGTAATATATTGCATCTCAATATGTAAAGTAAATTAGTATATTGCATTCCAGTATGCAAAACAAACCATACAATTGCATACTTGTTAAGTACTTTCCAGTTTTAAGTTCGACTCTTTTCAGGGGCTGGGGGGTGAAAAGTGGGAAAAGTTTAATTGCCCTTGTGTTTGTGTGACCAGTTGTAATTATAATGTTTTGTTTTGTTTTTTTTCTTTTTGCATCTATGTGTATCATGACAAACAGAGAAAAATGTACACATTTTATTTAAATAAATAGCAGCAATAGGTGAAAGTGTAGTCTCTACGTTATTTAACATAGCGTGTGCTTTTGGTTAAAAAAAAACTTTTTTTTTTAAACCGGGTCAAAAAATCAAGCGAATTTATTTTTGGAGGAACGGCAGAAAATGGCACACTTTTATAAATGGGTTAATTGGAACAGGTTTATAAATGCATACCTCCGTGACACGGTTATAGGTTATAGTTATAGTAAGGTATATATAATACGGCATTATTACAATCTGTTATGTTGTCATTTTTGACATGTCGGGGGATGGCATATCCGTTCACGTATACCATATATAGGGGTCCTCTCAGATGACTAATAGTGGGTTCATCCGCTCATGGGTTCTCTTATCATTTTAATAACAATGAATAATGATAATTCATAATGATGAGGTTACCTTTGTTCGGGTTTGTCTGTCAGTGGTTCTTTAATTATATGGTCTCGCGAGGTGGCTGAGAGCACACAATTGTTCGTCAAGCACCCGGCGTAAAGTTCACGTGGGAATGAGCTATTATGTGCTAAAACGTGTCCAAAAAAACTGTCAAGGCTTGGTTCAAGTTAAGCGAAAAACATTTTATATAGACTACGTATAGTTTCAGACGCAAACTTGTCGCAATCATTTTGGTGTACAGAACAGTTTTGTGAAGTTAATGTGCTGCAACGTTGTCCAGGTACACTGATTCCCACTGCGGTGGTCCCTTAACCCAAAATTAGTGAGGAACGAATTACGGCTAGGTAAACTGGTACTGGATTTTCTCTGCCCTCGTACCCTGGCGCAATATCGTTTATTTTCCTGCGCAGGCGTGGACCCCCCTCTCCAAACTAACCATCCTTTTATGAGGCTGGAAGACGGAAGTGTACGGGAGTCAACAGTGGTGCGACTGTTGATTCAGCCGCACAGTGCTTTCCGTGCTGCCTCTCTGTAGACACCCTCTCCCCGTGGATTTCAGCCTCCGTATCCTGCGCTCACATTTGGGAAGCTGCTGATCGTCCTATTCCGCCCAGTGTCTACGCCCTTATCACCGACAGTCGGCCCCGGCCATGGCGGTGAATGCGAAGCGCAAGCAGGAGGAGAAGCATCTGAAGATGCTGCGGGAGATGACGAGCCTGCCGCCCAACAGAAAGTGCTTCGATTGTGACCAGCGCGGCCCGACCTACGCCAACATGACCGTGGGCTCGTTCGTCTGCACCACTTGTTCGGGCATACTGTGAGTAACTCTCCAGGCTGACCTGTTTATTTTCTGACAGTCAGGCTCCCATATAACGCGACACCTCGTAAAGCCTAATTTAGAAGGTGTAGACTAGCTACATTGTGGCTAATTACTTAGCCGACGTTAGTTCACTGGGCATGGGCTATGCCTCGATGTTGGACAGGGCAGGCTGGGGCGCTGTCGATCGTTAGCACTAGCTAACTGGCTAAGTTAGCCTGCTAGCTATCCAACTGGCTTTCCTTCAAGAACGAAGGTTGATTACCGTTAGCAGTGTAGCTGGAGGTAATATATTCAGTGATGAATTTAAGAAAACTGCTAAGACATTGACTAGCTAGCCAACATCTTTGTTACTTGGTTAGGTTAGTTAGCGCTAGCAAGCTTGCTGGTTGGCAGCAGTGATTTTTGCTTGCCAGCTAAATTAAATACTGTCTTCAACACGTTTTCCCGACAGCGCAAGTCCCACCGTACCGTTAGCCGTGCTAACGGTACCTATTTCGACCTTGTCGTGTAATATTATAGTCAGTAGCGGGCTTTCTGGTGGCATTTGTTCCAGCTGCAATGTAACTGCCCATCGATGGACACTTAAATCAGCGTCTGTGCCGAGATGGCTGGCTGGCTGGCTAACTTGGCTATCTATGGATAGCTTAGCTGGAAATCTGAATATATTATTTGTATTAGTTGGCGTGAAATACTAAAATAACGTGTGCCATCATCAGTATGGTTAGCTACTTAGAATCCAAAATCGACTTATTTACGTTACCTTGCTCGTTGGTGATCTTTAATTGCCCCATCTGACATGTTTCCCGAGTACATTACTCGGTTGTGCTGCAATAGTTAGTTAACAGGAAAATAATTATGCCATCTAGTTCTAGCTAATTAGCGTGTCTCTGCGGTGCATGACGTTCTCTAGATGGACGTGTTGTGCTGTAATTTTATGTTATTGATCGTCCACACTCAAAGTGTACAGCTGATATGTGAAAATATGTTTTTTTCCCCTTTTCAAATGTGGATATACAATTTCGATATTTTGGAGGCTATAATTGAAATTGGACCAATAGGTATGTATTGTATGTAAAATGTGATACATTTTAACGTGACCGCGGGTAAATATAACTGTGTAAACGTGAGCAGTGAGTAAATATAACTATGTAAACCTAAAGTTTCCTACAAGTAATTCCGATGTTGCAGGTTTATTATCTTCCCAAGATAATTACAGGCGTAAAATGGAATTGACCCAGAATATCAAGTGGATGGTGGCCATGGGTCCACAGGCCGCCACTGTTAACTGAAACATTGCCACCGGTCGTGTGTCCTCTGTGATTTTGTGACCACGGGACACGTCCCAATAAACCTTCCCCTTGGCTAGAGAGTGCGGAGCATGGCATCATTTCGTTTGTGAGGTCGGCCCATAGACCGTATGAACATAAGGTTGGCCGCTGCGTTTCTGAATGAAGTTTCCCCATCGGTCACTTCCCCTCTCCCTGCCAAGCCGCGTCCGAGGGCGACTGCAGGATCGCTCTCTGTTTTGACTTCCTTAGATGGCATGCAGTTCGCGCGAGGCCACTGTGTAAAAGTCCTTGCTGAGGTTTAGTTATTTTTAATGGGCTATCGATTGGCCGGGCCTCGGTCCCCTTGTGCTGGAGGTGCTGGATCAACCCTGGGACTGGGGGGGGCAGTCGGACTTCCTGAGAGGTTCTGGCGCACCCTCTGGTCCTGGGGTTGCGTTTCTGTGCCGTTTCGTGATCCTGGCTCCGGCGTCCGCGTTACGTTCGTGTTGAACTGAGACTTCCGTTGGCCTGTCGGGTTGTTCTTCGGTTGGACTTAACTCTGACCGGAGCTCCAGGTATTCCTGGAGGCTGGAGGGGTGCGAGTGCTGTCAGGAGGAAGTGTAGCGCAGTGGCTACAGGACTGGGTTTGTGACCTTGAGGTTGCAGGTTCCATTCCCGGGTAGCACAGAGCTGGATGGGTAGGATCACACAGCCAGGCAGTAGGAACCCAGTGTTGTGGAGTAGTAGGGTTTCATTAGACATGTGAAGGGTAGGGCTTAATTATAAGCATGTAATATTCTGCTGTAATATTCTTGTTTGTGGCTGAATTCTTTTTGTATATTGATGTGGACCCTGTGTAAAGGAATATTATTAGCCATGGGGTTCTATCCGTCTCCAGCTGTGGGAACTGGCTTAACAGTGTGTCCCTGTACTACCATGCTGGGACTGTCTCTCTCCCTCCCCCTCTGTCTGTCTCCCTCCCCCTCCTTTTCCCTCCTTCCTTGCCACTCTCTTACTCTCAGTTCTCCTTTCCTCCTTCACTCTGCTGCTACAGCTCTTTCTCTCCCTCCATACCCATACCACTCCCTTCCTCTCTTACTCACTCACACGCGTGCGTGCGTGGGTGTGTGTGCGTTCGGACGTATGTACGTACGTGTGTGTGTGTGAGGTTCAGTGTTTAAACTCTGCTCCTCCTTCCCTCCCCAGGCGCGGCCTCAACCCCCCCCACAGAGTGAAGTCCATCTCCATGACGACCTTCACGCAACAGGAGATCGAGTTCCTGCAGAAAAACGGCAACGAGGTATGCCCCGCGAAACGCGCGTGCGGCGCGCCGTCCGGCGACGCCGGCTGTCCCCAGCGCTGGCCGGATTTGCGTGGGGCCCCGGCTATGCGCATACGGGAGACCGAGGAACGTACCTCAGGAATTCTCTGTCAGAGGCGGTCGTCATGGTTACGGAGTCGGCATCGATCTCTGTGGCATGTGACCTGAATCTCTCTCGCTTTCTCTCTAACGGTGCAAGCGCCTGCTTCCCAAAGCTCTGAACCGTTCGCTGGTCTCTCCTGGTCCTCCTGCTGGTCTCTCCTGGTCCTCTTGCTGGTCTCTCCTGGTCCTCTTGCTGGTCTCTCCTGGTCCTCCTGCTGGTCTCTCCTGATGCTCTTGAGCACAGTACTGGTTCCAGTGCTGACTGTGAGGTCTCTTTATGGCTGGATGTGTCCGGTCGTGGCGTCTCGGAGGCTGCGCGTGACTGCGCAGAAGAAGAATGCGGGCGATTGGTCCGCCCCCTGCTTTTCCCGCATGCTAATGAGCAGCTGACCGCTTGGCGCCCTCTTCTCCAGGCAAACAGGAAGTGAATCGTGGCCCCCCTGTCTCTGTCATATGACAAGCTGGGTGAAGGCCTTCCCCAGCTTGTGACATTATGGGACAGTTTTAATGTTCTCTGTATTTTAGGTTGGCCCGTGTATTTCCAAAGGTTTTTATTTATTTATTTATTTATTTATTTATTTTATTTATTTATAATTATTATTTTAAAACAATAATTTACTTTGTATTGGGGGTGGGGGGACTACGGTTGTTGTTAATCACCAATTACTGTTGTGGTTCTAGATGTTTATGGTGGTTGGTAACCAAAATAAGAGGTGCGTGAGACATCAATGCTGATAAATTACAATGAAATGATTACAATTAATTATCTGTTGTGATCACGTTTATTTGTATGAAGGTGGGTTGAATTTAACCCCCCCTCCCCCCCCCCTCAGTTCTGCAGACAGATATGGCTGGGACTGTATGACGACAGAACCTCGTCCGTTCCAGATTTCCGCGAACCCCAGAAAGTGAAGGAGTTCCTCCAGGAGAAGTACGAGAGGAAGAGATGGTGAGTGGAAGAGCACAGTTTCTCCTTCTCCCTGCGTCCCCCCCTCTCCCTCCCCCTTCCTCCCCCCCTGACTGAGCACCTCTCCCCTCCCCCTTCCTCCCCCCGACTGAGCACCTCTCCCTCCCGCCCTGACTGAGCACCTCTCCCCTCCCCCTCCCTCCCCCCCCTGACTGAGCACCTCTCCCCTCCCCCTTCCTCCCCCCCCTGACTGAGCACCTCTCCTCCCCCTTCCTCCCCCCCTGACTGAGCACCTCTCCCCTCCCCCTTCCTCCCCCCCGACTGAGCACCTCTCCCTCCCGCCCTGACTGAGCACCTCTCCCCTCCCCCTCCCTCCCCCCCCTGACTGAGCACCTCTCCCCTCCCCCTTCCTCCCCCCCTGACTGAGCACCTCTCCCTCCCTCTCCCTCCCGCCCTGACTGAGCACCTCTCCCCTCCCCCTCCCTCCCCCCCCTGACTGAGCACCTCTCCCCTCCCCCCCTGACTGAGCACCTCTCCCTCCCTCTCCCTCCCGCCCTGACTGAGCACCTCTCCCCTCCCCCTCCCTCTCCCTCCCCCCCTGACTGAGCACCTCTCCCCTCCCCCTCCCTCTCCCTCCCGCCCTGACTGAGCACCTCTCCCCTCCCCTCCCTCTCCCTCCCCCCCTAACTGAGCACCTCTCCCCTCCCTCTCCCTCCCCCCTGACTGAGCACCTCTCCCCTCCCCCTCCCTCTCCCTCCCCCCTGACTGAGCACCTCTCCCCTCCCCCTCCCTGACTGAGCACCTCTCCCCTCCCCCTCCCTCCCCCCCTGACTGAGCACCTCTCCCCTCCCCCTCCCCCTCCCTCCCCCCTGACTGAGCACCTCTTCCCTCCCCCTCCCTCTCCCTCCCCCCCTGACTGAGCACCTCTCCCCTCCCCAGGTATGTCCCGCCGGAGCAGGCCAAGGTGGTGGCCTCTGTGCACGCCTCCATCTCGAGCTCCCCGGGCAGCAGCACCGGCAGCACCCCCGAGGTCCGCCCCCCCCTCAAAGCTCTGCTGGGAGAGTCCGGGTCCCCCGCCCACCTGAGCAGGAGCACGCGCAGTCAGGTGAGTCCCCCCCCTCCCTGCACACACACGCACGCACACACGCCTGGTCAGGTGACCCCCCCCCCCCCCCCACACACACACACACACACACACACACACACACACACACACACACACACTGGGTCAGCTGAGCAAAGTGGGCACCCAGGCCTCCCACAGCACATTTTAGGCAAAGGGGTCCGTGCCGCGTGGTGCGTCAGCCGGAGCCACTAACCCCCCCCGTGGCACAGGAAGGGGAGCTTCTGGCTGAGCTCAGCTGCCAGTCATATTCAGGCACGAGGTATCGGGGAAGGAGGAAGGAAGCTTTGCACAAGAGCGAGGTGAAGAATTGGCCAACGTTGCAACATTTCCCCCCTATATGTACCCTTCATGTGGGACGAGCGTCACCAGACCAATTCCACTGGTGCTGTTGAGCTTCTGTGGGGGTGCTGCAGCCGTCTGTGACTCCACTGTCTGTGAGCTGCACTTGTCTGTGAGCCGGCTGTCTGTGAGCTGGTTCTGAGGTAACTTTTTGTGTCTGTGTTGTTCAATTCGGTGACTGTCTGAGGTTGCAGAAAATATGTGAGGTAACTTCTGTGTTTTTGTAAGATGACAGTGAGGTAACTTGATTCTGCCGTTACGTCTTGGGTAACTGCATTTGTGGTGTCTGTGAGGTAGCTGTGTCCGTTAGCCGATTGAGATCGTTGTGTTTGGGATGTTTCTGTTTTATAGGTGAGGTCACTGTCTGTGAATTGACTGCGTTTGTAATGTGACTAGTATTTGTATGTGTGGTAAGTGGTAAGTGGACTGCATTTATATAGCGCTTTTATCCAAAGCGCTTTACAATTGATGCCTCTCATTCACCAGAGCAGTTAGGGGTTAGGTGTCTTGCTCAGGGACACTTCGACACGCCCAGGGCGGGGATCGAACCAGCAACCCTCCGACTGCCAGACAACCGCTCTTACCTCCTGAGCTATGTCGCCCCCCCCCGCTATGTTGTGTGAGGAGACTGTGATGGAACTACGCTGTCTGTGTCTATGAAGTGGCAGCAGCGTAGCAAAACGAGTAAGGAACTGGTCTTGCAACCTGAAGGTCATAGGTTCAATTCCCGGGTAGGACACTGCCGTTCTAGTGGTAGACCCAGCTGTGTGTGCAGGTTGCTGTGGATAAGGGCGGTCCGCTGCATGCCTGTAATGTGAGGTTGCGTGTGAGGGGTGACGGCGGCCGTGTTGTCTCAGTCTCCAGTGGCGAGTCGCGCTCATGCCCAGGCCCACCAGGCCCACCAGGCCCAGGAGAAGAAGTTCGACCTTCTGAGCGACCTCGGAGGAGACATCTTCGCCGCCCCTCCCTCTCAGGCCGCCGGCGCCAACAGCTTCGCTAACTTTGCACGTTTCAACAACCACCCGGGTAAGCAGGCGCACCCCCGCGATCCTTCTGGTGCATGTCTGGTACATGTACTCAAAATCACACCAAACACCAGGCTTTAAATGCTTTTTCATTTTAACCCCCACACTCCATGGTACCTCTTCCTGTCATGTACCCTCCCCCCCCCACCTCCCATTTCCTAAACTACCTCTGGTTTCCAGTCCCCCCCCCCCCC
>NC_057938.1:3544853-3582353 GCF_018555375.3 Anguilla rostrata | reverse complement strand
GTGGTCAGATTCTGCCCTGCAGACTGCTCCAGGATCAGTGCGAACCTTTTGCACCTAACGTCTGGGGTTAGGCTCGTGGGTTGAATTAAATGATCCTGTGTTGGCTGTTGAAGGGCAGGAATTACCCAGAATGCTGCACTGTTTCCAAAGCGATGTGGAAGACTTCAACTAATGGCTGAGCACACCGCACTGAACTCACTGGAAAAAAAATGCTTTAAATAAAATTATTTCTACTGTTCATTCGCTTCCATGTTTGCCCTTTGATTTCTAAAAGTTTAAGAAATTGTCAGCACATATGCTAAGACTTGGTTACTTCAAGCTTTCAGCAAACATTGGGGCTCATTCACAAAACACATGTGCGATTACATTTGATCATAAACTATAAGAATGTTTCCAAGAACATTTTGGCATTCATCTTTTTCCTTTTTTTATTGTCTGTATTTGTTCATGGCTGTTTCCTTCCTAATCACATGAACAGGATTGCACATAAAATTTCCAAACACTCAGCATACATACATCTGGGATATGTACAAAAACAAAGGTCTGCACCTGTGTCATGAATCCCATATTGGTCTTTCTCAGGAACATTTTTAAGAACCGAAGTAAGAATAATTCAATTCACGTTTCGTGAACGAGGCTCGTTGTGTGGTTGCATTTTGGTTCTCTTGTTGGCTGTGATGAAAACCAGCGTGCAATTAATGTGCAGGTCACTATGAGGTCATGTTCGAGGAAAGGATCTGAGATGAGAACGATAACACTGAACTAGAATTCATCAGGTGAAAAACATTGCAGTGAGTGATATAAGGAAGTGTAATGGCGTGTTTCATCCACTGGGGGTCACACGCTCATCTTTCCTGCATCTTTACTTCCTATTCATTCCATTTGAAATGTGACCCATTTACGAGTACACATTTTTGTCCACCCAACTGAAGAAGGCAGATTCCAGTCATTTGAGGTGTATAGCAATGTCGAACTGATTAAATGAAATTGTTGGAGCACAGCCTTCTGTGTTGTGTTACATCACATTACAGGCATTTAGCAGACGCTCTCATCCAGAGCAACTTGCACAACTTTCACATTGCATCCATTTGTACAGCTGGATATATACTGAAGCAAAGCAGGTTAAGTACCTTGCTCAAGGGTATCATGGCATTGTCCTACCCGGGAATCGAACCTGCGCCCTGCCGTGTTTCCTGCAGAGTGTTAGATTATTTGTTTCCTGTTATCCTTCACTACTGCTGTGGAGGGATGGGGTCCAGAGAGAGCCCTTGTAGACTCAGATCTAAACGTGCTGTAGGAAAGAGAATGTACGGAAGAGAATGGAACACTGCACTGTGACCTCATCAAAAGTGGACATATACACAATGGTCTCAGCTGAACATGACTTCTGCACATGAAATCTAACCCTTAAACCCTAGCCCATAACCCTAACACAAAAACCTTCACCCATAACCCTAACTCAAAAACCTTAACCCATAACCCAAAACCATAACCCTAACACCAAAACCGTAACCCATAACCATAACCCTAACACCCTAACTCAAAAACATTTATCCAGAAATATGAAACCCTAACTATTCTGTGGGTTGTTGTTGCCGTCACCCAGGGTGACCGTGATTGAGTGTTTCGTTTCTTTCTTTTTTTTTAGTTAAATGCACCTAATCCAACCTCACTGTCCTTCTCAGCATGAGTAAAACAGCCAAAGCAGGGCAGTGTGCAAAATTACACTAGCATATTACACATTTATTTAATGTTAACTGTGCTATACAGTAACAGCCAACAGCTGAATACATTATATACTGTTCCAAGGCACGGTGTCACATTACAAGCTGCTATACTGTACATCTCCAGCTTTAAACATTAAAAACCAGAGTAGAATAGTTTCACCTTCTACTCACCAAAAAAGTACAGCCATTTCACTACATTTACAGGGCTCAAAGATACAGGATCACATCATATATGACCATAGATACCTTACAAGCGTTTGAAAACAAAATCGATTCGGAACATCTGGGGATCATTGTGACCAATCGCTGCATTTCCGCTCAACCGCTGATGAGGACATAGGCTTTTAACTCCAGATCAAACTGGTTTCACTTCAGATTAACCGTGTGGCAATATATGGTAAATGGTAAATGGGCTGCATTTATATAGCGCTTTTATCCAAAGCGCTTTACAATTGATGCCTCTCGTTCACCCATTCACACACACACTCACACACCAACGGCGAAAGGCTGCCATGCAAGGTACCAATCAGCTCGTTGTGAGCAATTAGGGGTTAGGTGTCTTGCTCAGGGTCACTACCTCCTGAGCTATGTCGCCCCGATGCCGTTTTGCCATATTGTGAAGAAACCTTGTTTTTAAAAATCCTATTTGGAACAAGGAACAGCCAGGTTGTGAAAACAGGTCATGGATGGGGTCTCCTGCAATGTAAATGTATCCGGGTAGGAATGAATGAATGAATTAATTAAATCTGCGATAAATGAATGAATTTACATAAGGAGTCTTACAGTATGTAAATGCTCTGCAGTGCAGTCTCCTGTAGTATGTAAATGTATCAGGGTGGAGTTGTACGAGATATGTAAATACATTGGGCGTGGAATCTAATATAATATGTAAATGTATCAGGGGTGGAGTCTTACATAATATGTAAATATATTAGGGGTGGAGTCTAATGTAATATGTAAATGTATCAGGGGCAGAGTCTTATGTAATATGTAAATGTGTCAGGGGTGGAGTCTTACATAATATGCAAATATATTGGGGGTGGAGCCTAATGTAATATGTAAATGTATCAGGGGTGGAGTCTAATGTAATATGTAAATGAATCAGGGGCGGAGTCTTATGTAATATGTAAATTAATCAGGGGCGGAGTCTTATGTAATATGTAAATGTATCAGGGGCGGAGTCTTATGTAATATGTAAATGTATCAGGGGCGGAGTCTTATGTAATATGTAAATGAATCAGGGGCGGAGTCTTATGTAATATGTAAATGTATCAGGGGCGGAGTCTTATGTAATATGTAAATGTATCAGGGGCGGAGTCTTTCCAACAGCCAGTCCATAAAGTCGGCCCTTGCCTCTCGCGCCTCACAGAAGTGCACCACAGCGCAGAAGAGGCGGCCCACAGTCCAGCCCCTCCGGGTCACGAGCTGCACCACCTCCTGGAACTGCAGGACAACCAGAGAGCCAATCACTACTCTGCGCAACCATCCGTCCATCCATTATCTATACCCGCTTATCCTGAGCAGGGTCATAGGAGGGGTGCTGGAGCCTACCCCTTCGTGCATTGGGTGAGAGGCAGGAATACAGCCTGGACAGGCTGCCAATCTATCACAGGGCACACACATTCATACCTATGGGCAATTTAGAGTCTCCAATCGGCCTACCTGCATGTCTTTGGACTGTGGGAGGAAACTGGAGCACCCAGAGGAAACCCACGCGGACACGGGGAGAACATGCAAACTCCACACAGAAAGGCCCCAAGCCGAGATTCGAACCCACGACCTTCTTGCTGTGAGGCGACAGTGCTACCCACTGCACCACCGTGCCGCCCACCCTGTGCAACCCCTCTGGCAAAACAAGAGCCAAAAATATCAGCAGATGCTCATCATAATTAATGACCTGTGTGTGTGTGAGGTTTCACTAACGATGAGCTGAGGATCATCGCCTAGTTTCAGCCAATTAAAAAGACTTTGATCTCCACAGGAAAAGACGATTATTGGTGCAATCTAATTACAGAATATTGCTCCACCCACTTTTGGTTCTCTTTCTCCCACCATTAATTACATTGTGTATACAGGTCTCAAGGTGTATTACAATACACTCAGGGTGAGTCATCCCAACCACCACCAATGAGAAGTTCCCACCTCATAAAACACGACAGCTTTTCCATCAGAATACTCCACACACTTGGACTGATTTGGAAAAGGATTTCAAACCTTTGAAGATTTAGATTATTTGAAATGGTTTTTTTTGTTGTTTTTTTTCAGAATTCTAAGTCAGGGTTCTAGAACTCTGTTGCCTTTGGTTACCGGCGGTGATTGTTACATCAGAAATAGAATGTTCAGTTCAGAACATTCTATTCATACACTAGTGATCTTACACCTCAAAGGGTTAAAGCCAGCTTTTTACCGAGCTGATAAAAACCTCAAGGCAAGGCTGGCTCTAATTAGGGATCCTCGTCTGCAGGTGCTCTGTCCACACCTGATGTGACAGCGGCTAAAATTAAAAGCGAAATGCGTGCAGACAGGAGTATCAAGCTCAATTACGCAAGCACAGGCGAGGAATAGCAACTTGCCTGGCATCCGTGCACTCAACATTGCATCTCCGTTGCTTGCGCTGTACCTGAGGCTGATCAGTCTTCTGCTATAAAATCTATAGTGTTTTCGTCTGCCATTTTGTGCCTGTAGATGCCTTGGACAAAAATTCTCTGTCAAACGAATGATGAATGCAAATGATAGCTATAATTTCCCTGGCTATCAGCGAAGACCCTCTCGTGTTAGGTGTTTGCCCTTCCATTTTCCATTAGATTTGGGGGGTGGGGGGGGGGGAGGGGGGGAGTAGGCCCACCTTGTCCGTTCTCCCTGGAGCTTTCTGAAAACAGATGGCTGGCAGGCCCAGCTCTGTCGCAGCAATCCACTGCAGTGTCGCTCGAAGGTTCCCGTCTACGCACTCCCCGCCCAGGTCAAAGTTCATCACCAACAACTCCATCTGACTGCCACTGCCCCCTGCTGGGAGTCACATGGTGAAGCATGCACAAAGTGTGTTGCAACATGCACATTTACATTTGTGCATTTAGTAGCTGTACTTATCCAGGAGTTACAGCTTACATTTTACCTCTAACACAGTCATTTTCCATGATCATCCCCCTGTTTAATTGGCGGAAAATAGTTCTCCCTCTCTGTCTCAGCTGATGCGTGGTGATCGTTCTGGCATAAAATGGCTACCGTGTATCACCTAGGTGGGCGCGACACATTAGTGGTGGATGAGAAGAGTTTCACCCTTCATCATTGTAAAAGTGCTTTAAGTGTGAGAAAAGCACTGCATAAACGCAAGGAATTGTCATAATTAATAGCTGGATATTTACAGAAGCAGTTTAGTATCTTGCTCAAGAGGGCATCATCAACAGACAGTGAGGGAATCAAACCTCAGCCACAAGCAAAGCTCCCTACCCATAATTCCACACTACCCATCTATTCTTGATAGTGTTCCGAGAAAAACACTGTACCAAACATGGTCTCTTCTATGTTTTTCTCTCGCCACCAGAGGGGACAGATATAGACTGAAGAACTAGAGGGTACAGACATAGACTGAAGAACCAGAGGGTACAGACATAGACTGAAGAACCAGAGGGTACAGACATAGACTGAAGAACCAGAGGGTACAGACATAGACTGAAGAACTAGAGGGTACAGACATAGACTAAAGAACTAGAGGGTACAGACATAGACCGAAGGACCAGAGGGTACAGACATAGACTGAAGGACCAGAGGGTACAGACATAGACTGAAGGACCAAAGGGTACAGACGTAGACTGAAGAACTAGAGGGTACAGACATAGACTGGAGAACTAGAGGGTACAGACATAGACTGAAGAACCAGAGGGTACAGACATAGACTGAAGAACCAGAGGGTACAGACATAGACTGAAGAACCAGAGGGTACAGACGTAGACTGAAGAACTAGAGGGTACAGACATAGACTGAAGGACTAGAGGGTACAGACATAGACTGAAGAACTAGAGGGTACAGACATAGACTAAAGCACCAGAGGGTACAGACATAGACTGAAGGACCAGAGGGGACAGCCATAGACGACAACGAGACAGGACAACCTTGCAGAGGAAGCACCCGTAGTTATTGGCATGGAAAGTCCTCTCCTACAGCTAACAACTGCCAGAGTTGTGAGTCTTGTTTCAGTCCGCCAAGCAAACCTCATCACAGTGAGGGCTGGCCCGAGTTTCATCCAATCAGGGTGTGAATGTGGCCTTCACACCTTGCTCACATGGGTCACAGGTGCTGCATGACTCACCTTCTCCATTCTCCAGGCAATCTTTAGCAGGATCGCCCAGGTCCCAGGTTTCCCTGGAGAGGAATGACACTGTCAGCTAAAAACCTGCAGAACGATTCGCAGATGAAAAGAGCACACATAATGTATTCAAATTTGTCACATACTTCCGAACATGATGTTCCCAGCACATCTCACCAAGAGATACCAGCATTTATGAAACCTGAAATTATTCCTAAAATAGACAGATGAAAGTGCAGATGTTGCTTTGGGAAAAATGCACATTTATGTGTGTGCATGTGTGTGTGTGTGTGTTTGTGTGTGGTCGTGTGCTTGTATTTACATGTAATACATGTATTTTTGCTTTTATATTGCAGTACATTAATTTAACCAATATCTTTATCCAGAGTGACTTACGATGCAAGTGTACATAAGTGGACATAAGTGCATCAACCCCAGTTATAGTATAAGCCAGTGCCAGACCTGGCTAAAACCTTCAGTCTCTTCCCTCCAACAACATGCAACACTCTGATCATCAAATTAAGTTAATTGCGAAAATGAGGAAAATGTGGTCACCGTGTGCGAGAGGGTTCGAGTGGGGTCTACGGGAAAGAGAGAGAGAGAGATCGAGAGCGAGACTAGGGTGAGAGAGACTGAAAGGACGAGCATACGCAAGAGAAAAAGGACGTAAGAGAGTGAGAGTATCAGATAGCATGCAAAGAGAAAAGAGAGTGTGAAGGGTACAGAAGGCATGAGAGAGAGAGGGAGAGAGAGAGAGAGAGGGTGTGAAAGAAAGATGGTGGGTGAGGAAAAGCATACCTGCTCATCTGGAGCGGAGAATGTGGAGAGAGAGCGACAGAGAGAGAGAGAGGGCGTGAAAGAAAGATGGTGTGAAAGAAAGACGGCGGGTGAGGAAAAGCATACCGGCTCATCGGCGAATGTGGAGTCTCCTCCGGTGAGCGGCGGGGACCGTCCTCGTCGAGCTGCTCCCTCTGATCGTCCTGTATGTGAATCTGCGGCACGTCCCTGGAGCCCCGTGGAGGGGTGGAGTCTCCTCCCTGGCCCCGCCCACTCCAGTCAAACTCCGCCCTGGCCCTGAAGCACCGCCTCCTCTCGCCCACGGAGGCGGGTCGCCGGCCGCCCAGCGACGACTTCCCGCTCTCCATGATGTCCGCCACCAGGCGGTTGGCGAAGAGCTCGACGTGCGGCCGCCGGCCCCCGGGCCCGTCCGCCGCGTCCGCCGCGTCCGCCGCGTCCGGGTGCTCCGGCTCGTCGCCGATGATCTTGTTCTTGCGCATCAGGGACTCGATGGAGCCGCGCCAGGTCTCGTGGATCAGCGCGTCCGTGATGCGGTCCGTCTGGCCCCGCCCCCGGTAGAGGCACGAGTCCGACCTGCACAGGCCCGTCGTCTCCGCGCCCGGCGACCCCGCGGGGCTGACGTCCGGGGCGTCCCGGCGGCCGCTCCGGCCGAAGTCGTCGAAGGAGTTGGCCTTGACGGGCGCGTTCACGGTCAGCCTGGAGTCGGACGAGCGGCGGTCCGGCACGGACGACTGGCGGACGCAGAAGGGGGTCCTGGGAGACGGAGGCAGCAGGGTGTTGCTCCACTCCTTGGCCCCGGACAAGCCGCCGCGGTCCCCGCCCTCCCAGTCCAGGTCCCGGAGCATGAAGCGGTAGAACTCCTCCGTGATGCTCTCCGTGCTCGACTGCTTGGAGACGCAGGCGGGCCGCACGGCGAGGCGGCCGTTGCTCCTCTTGCCGGCCGCCTGCTGCACGGCCGCGCTCAGGATGCCGCTGGCGCTCTTCCCCGCGTAGTAGTCCAGCAGCAGGTCGAAGCCCCGCCCCTCGCTCTCCATCTGCTGCACCATGAAGCGGGAGAACTCGTCCGTGATGCTCTCGCAGCTCGACTGCTTCGACATGGAACCGCTGCGGCTCAGGTCCTGGCCCAGGCGGTCGGCCGGGCCCAGGGCAGCGGAGGGGTTATAGTCGACCTCCTCCGGGACGCCTCCTTGACCGGCCGCCCTCTCTGCCCCCGAACGCCCGTGCCCCAGCCGGCCGTGGGGCTGATCGTCGGCGGACATGTCCACCACGCTGAGCTCGGGACAGGTCGCGACCTTGGCGGCGGCCGCGGACGCTGACGCGGCGTCCGGGGGCTCGTCTGGGATCGCGGTCTCGTCCACCACCCGGTTCACCAGGCGCTCCATGAGCTCCGGCTGCTCCTCCGCCTTGCGCCTAATCTCGCTCAGACGTGGCGGGCGGTGCTTCTTGGCGACTGCCGAAATGCCGCCGCCGCCGCCTCCACCTCCGCCGTCACCCTGCGCCTCCTTTCTCCTTCCCGCAGTGCCGCGGCAGGGCAGCAGGAGGCGCTGCGGAGCCTTGGAGGCCAGGCCCTTCAGGCTGCTGCAGAACCACGGCTGCTTCCCGCTGGTGTTCTCCAGGTAGATCGCCGCCAGCTCCGTCGCCATGGAGACGACCGTGGCAGCCAGGTCGTCGGCGAAGCCGGAGACGGGGGACGCGAGCTCTCCGCGCGCCGCGCTTCTCACGACCAACTGCGGGGGCAGCAGAGAGCACTTAGTCTCAGGGATTGGGATTGGCGCCGTTCTCTCTCTGACCGAGGGGCAGCTCTCGGAGTCCGAGCAGGGGGGCGTTCTCTCGCTCGCCGAATCGATTTTGACCTCAGCCGTGTTTCCCCCGCCCCCTTGCCCTGACAGGTTAGAGCGGCCGCTGACAGGAGAGCACGGCCCTTCAACTTGACCGGCTCCCGGGCGATCGCTGCCTTTGTGCTGGCAGCGTGAGCTTGGCATTTCAGCGTCTTCATCTTTCACCTCTCCCTCCTCCTCCTCCTCCTCCTGGGAACATTCCTCCTTCTTCATCACTGAAAAGGCAGACGGCCCATCTGGACAGCGAGACGCACTGCTCTGTCCCCCGGTATCGGTCAGCCCTGACGCAGGGAGCGGCAGTAACTGGATCAAAGTTTCCCCGCTTGACCTTTTCGAAGCCCCTCGGTCTCCGGGGTGAATTACACTCTCCTGTCTGAGAAGCGTGTCCACGTCGTGCGCCGAAACGTCTGCGATTCTCTTCGCCGTGATGCACAGGACGTCGAACAGCACGCCGTTGACGCTCTCCAGCAGAGCGTCCTGCACTCTGGAGACGTCTCCGCCGGGGCCTTCCGGCCCTTCCTTCGCCGCGACGCTCTTCGCCGCGCGCTCCCAGATGCCGTCGGCGACCGCGCGGGCGAAGCGGTCGGCCCTCCGGCGGCCCCGGCGCGGGACGTCCGTTCCCGGGACGGCGTCGTTCGCGCCGCCGCCACCGTCGCCGCCGCCGGACCGCGGGTGGTCCGCCGCACTCCCCCGCTCGTCCCGCCGGCACAGGACGGCGGCGGCCTCCCCGAGGAGCGTCCGGGCGATGTTGGCGCGGAACGCCTCCGCGCCGGCGGCGGCGTCCGCGTCGGCCAGGTCGGCCAGGGCCACCGCGCCCGCCACCTGCGCCACCCCGCACAGGGCGGGGAACAGGGAGAAGTCCTGCCGCTCGCCGACGGGCCTCAGCAGCGGGGAGGCGGGGCCGCGGAGCCAGGGTCGGCCGGAGGTGGCGGTGGTGGCGGCGGCGGCGGCGGCGCACACTAAGGGCGGGAGGTCGGGGCAGGGGCACGAGGAGCGAGACGCCAGCCCCTGTCCCGGCGCTGTCGGGGACCCCGGCCGGTCCTCCGTCCCCTCGTCGCTGTCCGTGCTCTGCATGATGATGATTTTGGGGAGCTTGAAGGAGCGGGACTGGGAGAAGGGGGCCGCCTCGTGCTCCTCGCCGGGCAGGGTCGTTTGCGACAGGGAGGGGACGAGGAGGTCAGGGGTCACGGCAGAGGGCACCTGGCTGTCGCCGGGCTCCGATGGGCCCGTCCTGCTCTGCAGAGTCTCTGTGTTGCTTCCACTGCCACAATCTGCAACAGAAGAGACAACAGCTCACCTTTAAAAAATAAAAAATAAAAAAAAACATTACCAACATCCTTAATCATGGTCTAAAAAAGGACCACTTCAGGTGCTGGTGATGAATAACCTGACAGATAACATTTATTTTAAAACTTAAATTAAGATTAATGTGTTAGTCTAATGTAACTAAAAAGTGCTGAATGAGGGAAATTCTGGCAGCGAGAGGCAATCCTGTCACTGTTGGTGGATAACAGAGAGACACCAGCATTCTCCCTTTAAGGCAAAAGAGCACAAATATGTGATTAGAATGTTCGTAATCGAACATTCTGGCGCTGATGTCACAATCACTACTGGTAATGAAAAGCAATGGAGTTCTAGAACACTGACTGAATGAAAACATTCCAAAAACAACCTGCTCTTCCAAAGGGTTAAAGCAGGCCGGGGTGTTTTCCGTGCGTTTATTATGGCTCAAATTCTTAATGTCAGAAGGGTGCTGACGAATACTGCAGCGCAGCATAAAGACGCTCGTTTTGTTTTGCTTGGCTCCAGGGCTTCCTGAAAATCGCATTAGAGGCGGGGAGACTGAAACCGCCAAGCCAGACCAGCGAGCAATGAGTCCGCTAGATTATCTCATTTGGGGAGATGAAGGTGATCTTAATTGATGGTGAATGTTAAATGGTTTGTCATGGTGACACTTTCTCTTTTTTTTTTTCCTCCCGCCATTATTTCCCCTAATGCAAATTATTAAATATGTAATAACTTTCGAAATGCAAAACGCGTTAATCGGAAACGACAGGCGTGACAGATCGCGCTTAGCGGTTATATTTGCCTTCTGAATTTCTAAATTGGGGTAGGTGCAGTCAGGCAAAAAAAGTGTTTCACCTGGAAAACATTTCAAGCACCATTATTATTATTATGCTTATTGTTATTTCCGGTGAATGCTGAAATTGTTAGGCTGAATGGAACAGGTGAAAAGCACAGTGACTGTGGTTTAGGTGGTCACCTGTTTGGAGGGGGTCCCCCTCACCGCTCTCCCCCAGGTGTTCTGAAGTGGACAGGAAGTCTTCTTCCACAGAGGACAGCGAGAGCTCGGCGTCCTCCGCGGCCCATCGGCCCGGCAGGCCACTGCCGCCACCGCCGCTCTGCCGCTCTCGGGCCGACGCCAGGCCGGTCAGGAACCGGTTCACCTCGCGGGCCACGCCGTCGGGCCGGCGGCTGCCCGCACCACGAACCAGACAGACGCTGGCGGCTCTCTGGCCCTGAAACAGGAGGCGCGCGCGTACGTGTGAGGGGAGAAACCGAACACCGAGAGGCGGAGTCCGCCTGAACACAGCCGTCACCCGAACACAGCCGTCACCCGAACACAGCCGTCACCCGAACACAGCTGTCACCTGAACACAGCGCTCGCTGGATTGTGTGCTGAGGTGAAGCTGGGGACTCACCTGGTGGTGGGTGAGAGCAGGTGCCTGAGAGAGTCACCTCGCTGTGGGTGGAGCTAATGAGAGCAGGTGCCTGAGAGAGTCACCTCGCTGTGGGTGGAGCTAGTGAGAGCAGGTGCCTGAGCGAGTCACCTGGTTGTGGGCGGAGCCAGTGAGAGCAGGTGCCAGAGCGAATCACCTGGTTGTGGGCGGAGCCAGTGAGAGCAGGTGCCTGAGCGAATCACCTGGTTGTGGGCGGAGCCAGTGAGAGCAGGTGCCTGAGCCAGTCACCTGGTTGTGGGCGGAGCCAGTGAGAGCAGGTGCCTGAGCGAGTCACCTGGTTGTGGGCAGAGCCAGTGAGAGCAGGTGCCTGAGCGAGTCACCTGGTTGTGGGCGGAGCCAGTGAGAGCAGGTGCCTGAGAGAGTCACCTGGTTGTGGGCGGAGCCAGTGAGAGCAGGTGCCTGAGCCAGTCACCTGGCTGTGGGCGGAGCCAAGCAGAGCAGGTGTCAGGGGAACTCACTTGGTGGGAGGCGGAGCCAGACGGACATGTCTTGGGAGACTGCAGGTCGCTCAGGAGCATGACCTCACTCTCCTGAAGATGCTGCATGTCCTCGGAGAAGACGAGTTCCGGCAAGGATGGAGAGATGGATGCTAACGCCTACCGGAGGAATAACGCAACGCTAAAGAAAGGTTCACAGTTCTTTCGTTCAGGGAAATAATAATGTAAAGCTGGGAATAAAATGCTATCATCATGTCTTCTATTTATGTTTTTTTTTTACAAAGAATTCCTCATTCTAAACCTTCACAAGCAATGATTCGTAATAACAGCAGAGTAGCGAGCGATACGATGCCCCATTTTTACCTTGGTCCACCTGTCACCATCCTTTTGGGTGAGATCATGCTGCTCCAGGTTCACAAAACAGACCTGCAAGGAGACAAACACCTTCAGAGCCACAACTGTGAGTGAGCAGTTCACCTATAGAAAACTGCATTACACCAGATATATATTATATATATAATATGTATATACATATATATCATTTATAATACCATATTACTTTTTTATCTGTACAGCATCTTTCTCGAACATAAGAGGGCACGGTTCACTTATAGTAAACAGAGCCATACGTAAGAGGCAGGGGCTCAGAGCTCATCGCTAACACGTTATCGATTAGTTCTGCCTTGTCTTGTATTGATTGCTTTGTGCTTGGCCTCGTGCTGATTCATTTCCCACCGTCTCTGGTTCCTCTGCGCCATCCCCCCCCTCTCTCTCTCTCTCACCTCGAATGATTTCTTCAACAAACAAAAAAAAATAAAAAAATAAAAAAAACCGGCTGTAACCGGTTAACATCTGGCCAGCCTCATTATTCCTTCGCTCTAATCCAGAGTGACTTGAAGTCCCCCGTCCGGGGCCAAGATGTCGCCGTCTCGTTTCCGGTGAGGCGGGGAGCTCACCTCGGCACGGCGGCCCGCGCCGCGTTCCTCCAGGAAGCCGATTGGGCAGAGCTCCTTCTCGTTCCTCGACCAGAAGTCAGCGGAGTCCAGCGGACCGCGGCTGCACTGCACCTGGGGGGACCCAGGTAAGATCTATCTGCGGGGTCGCACATCACCGACACGCAGGGCTGCCCTTGGAAACAGACAGGTCTCGCCCCAGGCGTAGACACAAGGTTCATTAATACCATCTAACCCCCTCACACCAGCGGTGAGTGTGCGTGTGTGTGTGTGTGTGCGTGTGTGCGCGTGTGTGTGTGTGAGGTGTGGGTGTGCATGTGTGTGTGTGTGCATATGTGTGTGTGTGTGTGTGTGCATGTGTGTGTGTGTGTGTGTGCATGTGCGTGTGTGGTGTGTGTGTGTGATGTGTGTGTGTGTGTGCATGTGTGTGTGTGTGTGTGTGTGTGTGCATGTGCGTATGTGTGTGTGTGTGTGTGTGTGTGTGTGTGTGTGTGTGTGCATGTGCATATGTGTGTGTGTGTGTGTGTGTGCATGTGTGTGTGTGCGACGTGTGTGAGGTGTGTGTGTGTATGTGTGTGCATGTGTGTGTGTGTGTGTGTGTGTGTGTGGTGTGTGTGTGCATGTGTGTGTGCGTGGAGGGAGGTTGTTCAGTCATCCGGTAGAATAATATACAGACAGAACGTTGCACTGGAAATACATTGGAGTATGGAGTCTCCACGAGGAGCAGCTCAAAGCTATAAGACCTCGTGCTTTCAGATTCAGCAGTGTGTTACAGGCACACTGCACACCTCTATGATTTAGAGCCTCACACACTTTCTCACAGACAGATTGAGGGATTGACACAAAATGATTTATCAGAATTTATATCACATTCTTACAGGTGGACTGAGTGAGAGTATATACCGTCTTACAGGGAGATTCAGAGGGATGATTATACCTCACAGGTAGATTGACAGATGTATATACCTTACACCTAAGTAGATTAATTGAGCGGTGTATACACCCTATTACAGGTAAATTAACTGAGGAGGTGTATATACCTCATAGGCAGATTAAGTAAAATGCATATACCTTACAGGTAGATTAAGTGAAAGGTATATACCTTATTACAGGTAGATTTCTGGAGAGGTGTATGCACCTCATTACAGGTAGATTAATTGAGAGGTGTCTGTACCTTTTTACAGGCAGTGGTTGAAGTTCCCAGGTTCGTCTCCGTGCCCAGCCCCTCAGTGTGGGGAGGTTCGGAGACCTCTAACATGGCCGAGAGGCGTAAATCACTGAAGGAGACATAACGCCGGGTGTTAAATATACACTCATTCCATATGGTAAACTAGGAAGAGAGTGGTGTCCTGCGATTATGTCATTTCCTGTCCCGAGAGTATACATCTGCTTCAAGTCTTTCCGGTAAGAGAAACCAGGATTAGCCGACTTAACAGAATCAGAAATACGGTAAGGGCTCTACTGTCGCCAGTGAAAAATGCTAAAAGCTTTCTGCGCCCAACGAAAAGGGTCCTGTACACGCAGGGCTCTATTTAAGGACCATAATGCAGTTAGCAAATGCCACTAAGAGTGCGGATTTTAAAAAGATTTTTAAACAGTTGTGATGGGACGCTCCCTTTCCCATCCAGTCTCAGAAAGCACTTGTGAAGCTTTAAAAAATGTATCTTTTTCTTGCACTTGTGCCGCTACAAATTAACAGTATTTGAGCATCTCAACCATGTATTCTGCGCTGTCCAAATAGTGATTGGCCCCACAGCTAAACACCGGAAGAGCCCTGCACCTGTGATGCGTTTGAAGTTCTGGAACTGATTTCGTGGGTTCGAAAGAGAAGAAGCGTGCCATGCATTGTTTCAAAGTGAGTTTTGTTTAAATGACTCGATCCCGTGAGAACACTTCATGTAAACTCCTGTCCTTTGGGGCCGTTCTCTTGGAATGAACGCGATCGTTCGCATGTCAGCAGACAACCGGAGTTCTTCAGGCCAGGTGTACATTATTAGCATAACACAAAAGCGCAGTACGGAGAAACAGTATGGCGCGCGCTACCGTTCATTCATTCATTCATTCATTCATTACCACTGCGCTGTTCCTAATTCCAAACTCCTTTCATGCGTTTCCATGGCAACCGTGAAGCAAGAAAAGGCGTGAAAATGCCACTTCTTGTTCGAGCGTGTACCCCTGGCATAATTTGTTCAATAAAATTACTGTCATTATTCTCGTGCATGCTTTCACCTGCCTAATTAAATTTAAACACTGCCTAAGTTTCAGCACGAGACAAAAGTGTAGATTTTTTTTAAATGATCCATATTCCAGCATTTAATTAATTAAGCCACTTTTGAGAATTAAGTCAATCTGAAAATAAACGTGAAAACTTACACATGCAAAAGTATGAGCTGAGTGCCTGGTAGGCAGAGTTTAACCAAAATTGTTCTTTCATCTTGACCAAACTACACCGCCAGAGAAACCCTTATTGGACCTGTGTCAGCACCCCTATGTCAAACGCATCGAACAGCAGCCTATTCAGAACAAAATGTGTCCAAACCACAGGTGCGGTCAGTTTAAGGCAATGTTTTCCACTGCGGTGTTAGAATACCCATTGTTGGAATCTCAGTGTGAACTGAAACCGTTGAACAGTCCAGTTTGGATTACAAGATGACGTACACATTACATATTAACTTAAATGATAATTATTCGGTAATTATTGGGTGGACGTATGCATGTAGTGTTTGTCTCTCCAGGTCTTATTTATATGAAATAGCTTCCTTGGTAAGTGTCCAGTCATGAGTGAGACAAGCATCTTTTTATGGCTAAACCGAACGCCAGCTGGCAAAAGTCCATGGCAAGCAATAGTGAACCTCTGAGCAAAAATACGTTTTAAGATTCTAGTGCGCCATATGCACGTGCTTCATTGGCCAAGGTGACGCACAAAAAGTAGGCTAAAATGATAAACACTTTTTTTTTAAATTAACATTTAAGGTTATATTTGAAAGCAAACAGCAGTATTCGCCTTTAGTCCTTCCATTTTAGGTCGTCTGAAATCGTGTTAAATGGCATATATTTTTAAAAAATGTGACAGCTCCGAAATTAAAAGGATACTCAAATCCCCATTGCGCAAGATGCTCTCCTGTTTTGTGAAACCTCGATGTAGGTTCGTCTGCAGCGAAACTTGTGTAGTGCCGTGCTTTGATTAGAAGGAAAATAAGCGTTTTGTGAAATTTAATGGCATATTGAACTATTTATTGTATTGCTGTTACTAAGATCATGCGCCTGACAAAATTGTTTACGTTAACCAAAGCGTTGGTGTATTTCTTCGGAAATTAAAAGAACATCTGAACGTCATAGCCTGTTTACGGTCAAACCTAATGTCGGAAATGTGTTCTAAAAACTTGTGTCAGTCGAGCAAAGGTCAAAATATGTTCAGAAACTATGCCCTTCACGCGCAAAAAGTGTGCGCGAGAACAGCGCGCTAACCAGCGATACAATTTAAATAAAAAGCGAGACACGCGCACATACCTCTGCTTAGAGAGTCGCTCCAGCCTTCCGGTCAAACGGAAAGATATTCAATTACATTCTCTGTTACGGAGGAGGGACGGCTTTGTGTTTGTGGCTCGTCTGTACAGGTATCGCCGTCCGAAAGGATGTTCTAGTACTCGCGCCGCTGTGCAGTACCTGGCAACGCGACCTCTAATGGACGAATGGCAGGCAGTCTTCAACGCAGCAGCTCTTGACAATAACACCGAGAGTCACGCTACACCTGTGTGGGCTTTCTGGCACGCAAAGGCAATGTCGCACCACCCTCCCAAAATAAATAAATAAATAAATAAAATTTAAGTCAAAATCGAATTCATTCTCCCAAATACTGAGCTGGATGTTTAAAATAACATAGCTGATGTTGGCAACATCTTGGATTTTACATTATTAGCCTAGGTCATTGTAGACAAAATAATTTTCTGACGGAAGTCTGAGTAATCTGTCATAAAAAGGAGTTTTTAGACGTCCGTAATCACACAACATTATAGCCTACGTTTTTATCATATTTGCAAGGGTCGTTTTGTGATTGGCCGGTAGTTGTAGCCTACGCAGAATTCACTGATAAAAATGAGGGTAATTAGAAACTAAACAAAGGATGGGTGGAATAAATTAACCCACAATTAAATCTGGTTATGTGGTTGTGCGTTTGCGTGATTTTATGCCTTTTTTATATTAACCCTTGAGGGGCATCACCAAGGGGATAGCCTATAATTTACAATGGACAATACATTCCAGTGACGTCAACAAAGAACCTAATTAATGTTGTTAATTAGTGTGGATAATGGACACTGACCAGGATCTCTCACTCCCGGTTCAATTACTGCCAGTACCCTTTATGTCACAAAACCCAGGGTGAATCGTAATTGTTAAACGTGGTATGTTAACCGGGAGCTTTCGGAAAGCATGCTGATCTCTGTGGTGAAAATACGATACCCGTCAACACCCGCTGTTTGTTGAATCGGTAAACCTCCCGAAAGCCGAAATTCTAGATGACCGGCCTCCTCTGCTCTTAAGAGATATATATTAACGTGCATAGAGGGAAATCAAGGGGCATAACTATAAATATCCTGCGAGACAATTGGCCGACAACGTTAGATATATAAAAGGGGGCAGAAAATTGGATTCGGTAATAGAGTATGCAAAGATTATTGTGAGTTGCCCTGTAGACATGGAAACATTTACTCTGTATTATCAGCCCACTTCCAAACGTGTACGTGTTTTTTTTTTGTTTTTTTTTTACATTTTTTTATTATTGTTATTTAGTGAACTGGCTTGTGTTTCAGGATTAGGTTGTAGCCTATATTCTGCCAATTCCATCTCAGCTTGAAGACTAGGCTACAGTTTAGAAAGAAACAACAACAACAAATGACTTTGTAATGATATATCTATAATCCATGCATGTTCTGAAATAACACTTTTCTAAATTAATATATGTAAACCCATCTGTATGAACACGCAACAGATTTACAAACCATATTGGTCAAACATATAGGCCAATGATATGTTAGCATGTGGTGTTTGAGGGCTCAAGAGGATCTGTGTGTGTGTGTGTGTACGTGTGTGAGAGAGAGAGAGAGACCGACTCACTCCAGAGATGTTGCAGAACGTCAGGAGTAAATAATTTCATCCCTCCAGGAGTGGCCTTTGGAAAAAGGCCCCCTCGGCCCCAGAGCAGTCAGCTGGTGGTGCCGATGGGGGGTTAATTGCATTTCCCAGACGCTTCTGCCTCTCCTCCAGCTCGGCCTCGGGCTGGAGCTTTTTTTTTTTTTGCAGTTCTCCCGTGCTCAGCGTTGGCCTGGAACCCGTCCCAGTGCACAGAGCTCGTGGGCGGACAGGCGAAGGTTTTCGCTGCCTGCTGGGTAATGGCGGAGCGGCGACGCGCCAAATCCCGCGCCGACAGCAGGGGGGTGTTATGGGTAAATAAGTTCTTTGTTGCGCCGACCGGCGCGCAGGAAGGCGAGTCGTTAGAGGTCAGCGCGGAAGGTAATTTTTCTCTCGATTTACGCCGCTGGAGGCGGGCGTGCTCAATTTTACGGGAGATTACCGAGGAAATTGGGTTCCATGAGAAAAAAAAAAAAAAAAAAAAAAAAAACAGGAACGACCAAAATGACTCACGGTCCGACCGCACAGGCCCAACAGTGCTCAGGTCCAGGAGCCAGGGCTCGGGCGAAAGACTTGATTCTAGATTCAGATGCAATACTCAGAATTCAGATATATGACTCACATATACTTGTCAAAGGAAGGAATCAATTACAGGCCCCAGATACAGTACTCAAATTCAGATAATGGTCTTAGATGTCATCATCAATGGGAGGAATCCATTCGGAGGCAGGCTTGATGCAGTGTTGTATAAGGTCAGCTTGCACCTACGATGCTTATTTTTTTCTAAGAAATCTGGATACTCAGGTTGAGGAATTGATGTTCAAAAACTGCAATATCAATCATCAGAAAGATAGAAAGTCTCTGAATGATTTTCATGTGTGGCTTGGATTAAGAAAAAAAGGATTAAATAACCTTCATATTGATCATTAACAACCTCAACCTCATCCACAGGTGTTTTGCTTTAATGAGCAGTGGTGCAGGAATGGAATTCACAGCTCGTTAAGTCCTGTTAATTAATCTATCAGGGCCTATCTGGCCCCCTGCACCTACCTCTCTATTTTAAGATCATGGTCTATAAAGCCATATGAAAGATTAATACAAAATTATTCTTATTATTATTATTCTTATTATTATTATTATTATTATTATTATTATTAATAATAATAATAATAATAATAATAATAATAATGATTATTATTATTATTATTATTATTATTATAGTATAACAACCTAATGGGTCAATTGCAGTATGCTGAGCTGGAGTCTCGGGTTTAAACCCCCTGGACCACAGAACTGCTTTACAACTGGAACAGCTAATCCTTAGCACGCTACAATTTACCCGATATGACATGCACAGTGCCTCTCGGTGTCGGTTGGCTTCTTTTTAAACCGAATCAACCCGTTACGTTTCTGGGCTGGTGCCATGTCGTTTCATGGTCTTAGTCCCTACCGCTACTCCGGCTTGCTCTTCAAACAGTGCTATTTTTACTGCGTGAGGCTAGATCATGAGTCACAATCAGCCAGCCGCAGAAAGTGTATGAAAGGCACGCAAGGCACGACGATTCATCGGCTCTGCGTGAAATCTTGGCATTTATCAAAAAAAAAGAAGAAAACTCATTCCCGGCAGCCTACGCGATGCACGTGTGTGCGCGTGCGCTTCTGGGTCTGTCCGAGTCCGACCGTTCTGGCATTCCACAGTCGGTGCCCCGTGTTTACTGGCCTGAGTATTTCTCCGTTACGTGTGAGTCTTTAAAAAATTTTTTTTTTTTACCGTTTATCACTTGAATTTAAAACCTTAAAAACATCCGATAGGGGTGGGGAGTGTGGGCAATTTGAGATCCTGTAATCCTGTTATGACTTTCAGTGGGGCAAACAGAGGAATAGGCCGTTAAAGATACCCAAGCTGCTTCATATTTGTAGATCGCCGCACAAAAATATACTGCTATATCTGACCTAACATATTATAGAGTAACAGCCATTGGGCAGTACTCTGGGAAGCATAAAGCAGAGGAGGAGGAGGAACCCTGTTGATTTATTCTTAAAGAGCTCGGTAGAAACTGGGCCATTAAGACAAACCATCTGTGAAACTCAATCAGGGCTTTCAGTTAAATCCTGATGAAGTCATTATCAGACAAATCTGTGAGGCTTACCTGAAAACATTAATAAAATTAACAAATTCACTGTATATACAGAGAGAGAGAGAGAGAAAGAGAGATGGTGGGTGAGGAAAAGCATACCTGCTCATCTGGAACGGCAGCGAATAAGGAGAGAGAAAGAGAGAGAGAGCAGAGAGGGAATTGGAGAATGAAATACAATGGTGATGATCTAGACTTTCCCAGGCGATCCAGGCCTTCCACCTGAAAACATTTTTTTGCATATTATTCTATCCAGACTCCAATACCAGCACTCAGACACAGATCCAAAAAGTACACATGTACCGCACATATGCATATGTACGACTGAATATGTATATATTTTTTTCCAAATCATTTGTTGAAGAAGCTCATCTCTGTAATTTGGTAAATCAAAGGCTATGTTCCACCCACGTTCCCTTTGCCATGACAGGCAGCTATTTGTGCCGCCTCTGGCTATTATTAGACTAAAGATAACCTGTCACCATCACCATCACAGAGATCCACACGGAGTGCTCTCCCTCATTTTCAGTTTGTCAGCAGCGAGCGTTTGATCTCATGCATAAAAGATGAAACGAGGGAGATTCTGGAGGGGAAGAGGGGGGGAGCGACGTCGGGGAATAAGAGGGAGCCGGAGAGGAGAGGGAGAAGGGCACCGCTGCTGGGGCGAAACCCGGAGGGGCCCCGGAAAAAAAAAAGTGGGTGGGAGGGGAGACGGGAACGTCAGAGACGGCGACATTCCGGCATCGTTCCCAACCAGGTGACGGGCTTTGGAACGCACCCATGCACTCTTGCCTCTCAGTCGAGAGAGAAGTGTGTGTGCGCACGCGTGTGTGTGTGTGTGTGTGTGTGTGTGTGTATGTGTGCATGTGTACATAATATAGACCGATACAGTCCATGTATGTGCACGTTTATGTGCGTTTGAGTGTTTCGCATGCCGCGTGCGTACGCTATTGATTTTTTTTTCCACTTTGAGATCGCAGATGTGTGACTAATCTCTTAACCTGTGATTAAGTCAGCTCTGCGGCTCTCCCTTTCCCCCCTAAGAAGCATTAATCAACCAATCTTCTGCTCTTCACCAGAGGCCAGTAATCAGCATCTGCTTGTCCTGGGGAGAGGTAACCAGCACAAGTGCATTAACTCAGACGCGATCGGAATCGCAACCTCTCCTGTCAGGTTCAGCGCAATCTCAGTCCCCTTTGCAAAGGTCAGCTCCACAGACCTGCAGCGGAGGGACTCTATTCTTTTTCTGTCCCTTGCACACACACACACACGCAAAAAACTAATGATAATCGTTAAACAGAGGGTAGAAATGCATGCTGGGCAATCCAAGGGAACAGAGCGGTTGCCATCCCTACTGTGGGTACCAGGAGGAGTGCAGAAGGCACGGGGGGGGGGGGGGGGCCCCAGCAGGCTAGAGACCAATTGGACAAAAATCACACATTACCCTCATAATCAGGGACTCATTAAGAGGGGGGCACACTGGGCTGTTCACAGGAGCCCGTAGCACGGTGGGAGATTATTTTGTACCGGTACAGGCTGTCAAAAACCGTCCCTCAACCTGAGACCAGGTCCTGCAGCAACACAGGCGCGACGCATCTGTAACAGAGCAGAGCTGAAGACAAGCATGTTCTACAGCAGTAGATCACCCGTGACACTGCTATGAACACTCGCTGCATTACAGTCATAGATAATCTGTAACATTGTTATAAAACACTGTTACTGCATTAGCAAGTCCAAGAGTATTTTTAATGTTTGTCCCTTGGGAGTGAAATGCATTGTTGATTTGCAAAAAAAATATATATAAATTTACCATAGAAACAAGTAAGTTCACCTCACCTTTTCTGTCACATTCAAGGGCATTCGGGTTCTGTTTTCGTCAGGAGGTGAAAGCAGTAGACGAACATTCCGGTCCTCAGAATTCAGAGCCCTCCACGGCAGCAGGATGTGTCCTTCACCCGGTCCGCACGTCTGGAGAAAAGGCAGCGCCCGTCCCACCAGCGAGGGTCCCACTGATGTTCCCATCCTTGGTTCAGAGCCTTTTGTCAGCCCTTTTTGAAGAGCAGGTCTTTTGGAATGCTCTTTCAAAATTCTAAGTCACCTGTTCTGGAACTCAGTTTTTCTAGATTTAAATTACCGGTAGTGACTGTTACATCAGCATTGGAACGTTCAGGTAAGAACATTCTGAACACATATTTGTGATCTTACACCTTAAAGGGGAATTTCACTTTAAAACACGTATGAGCTTATTTTATTTTTAATTTCCTTCTAATGAATGTGTCGACCTTCATTTTTCAGATTAGTTATGTCCTTTTGTTAATATTTTACGATGTTTTGTTGCTTACCTTTACAAATTCAGGAAGTAGTCCTAGGCAGCATATCATTGCGTGACTTCAACGCTATGCTTTTCTTCGAAGAAGAAGAAAAAAACGGAAACCGTACTACTATACTACTATGTGGACTTGCGCTAAAAAAAAAAAAATAGGTCCTTGTTTCTAACGTTAGACATTTAAAACGAAATAACTAATCGAAAAATGAAGGTCGACACATTCATTAGAAGTACAGTATAAACAAAATAAGCCCATATGTGTTTGAAAGTGAAATTCCCCTTTAACGGGTTAATGGACTTCTCAACTGAAAGGGGGCGGAGCTTTGTCTATGATGTCACAGTGTGCTCTCAGTCCCAGAGCAGGAGGAGGAGGAGCCTCTTTTTAGCCATTACGCTTTTCTTTAAAGTACCGAGTCAATCGTGCACAGACAGGTTTCAACCCCACGTAGTTTCACAGTTTAGTAAGCTGTTGTGTAGTGACCTACCGGACCTGGTCCGTCACGCGTTCTGTTTCTAACCTCCCGTGTATTTAGCATTCTCTTCACAGCCAAGATCGTCCCCGAGGCACAGAAATCATTGACCAGGGAATTTTGAGCACTTTAGCTCCAGCAAATTATGGTTTGTATTTGCATTTATTCCCAGGGGATTTTTCTTTTTTAAGCTTTTTTTTTTTTTTGGTCCCCAAATGCTTGTAGCACCCCCATGTGGCCCAAGAGTGAGAATTGTCTTGATTAATCTCCACCACCATTATGAGCCATTACCAATCCACCTTTTTAAAGGTCTTATCGCTGTAAAGCAGGGCTTGTGAAATTCAGTCATGACGAGCACTGGGTGCGTGTGTAATCTAATGTACCCTGAGTGTTCCACCCAACCCCATAATTCCTAAAAGTAGCAGAGAACATGTATTTATGAGTTTCCATGTTCATTTACTAAGAATGCCGTTTGGCTCATTGTTGTTTGCTTTTTAAAGTATATGGTTTCTCACAATTAGAGAGTGCAGTAACCAGATGCCTACACTTTTAACCATTTAGGACTTTTGTTGTCAGTCAACTAACTAATCAGCAGCCCAAAATACAAATCCCCTTTGCAGACTACATTTGAATAAGCAGCTTATTGTATACGCTGAAAATCACCATTAAGAGAAGTTATAGATCAGAAAGCTAATCTGAGTCACATGATAGATGATAGACGGATTCAGTCTTTCAGAACAACGCTGCTGCATTTACACATCTAGGGAAAAAATAAGAACGGGAGGCAGCTTTGCAAACAAATATTTGTGAGGACTGTTCTTTCAGGTGTTCGTACCTCATCAGCATTTTACTGTGTGCTCAGGCTAATTTACCTCTCTGTCACAGACACAGACACACACCCCTAATTTCCCAGAATTCCACATCTCCACCGGCCAGCCCGTGGGATTGGGGGTAGAAGGGCCTCTTGGTCAGTTCTGAAAGGGGGGGGGGTGGGGGGCTGTACATGGCTGAGCAGGGAGAAGAGATTTATGAGAGCTTCATAATCCTGATTAACATGGATGGTGGGGGGTGGCAATAGAGGGGCTGAATGGAGGCAGAACAGTGAGGTGCTGTGTGGCCATATTTCCACACCAATGCACGACAGGAAGTTGGGCAAAAAGCAGGACAAGCTGGAAAGACCCAGAACACCACACACACACACAAACGGACACACACATTTACACACCACCCATACACACATACACAATACACACACTTACACACCTACACACCACCCACACACAAGCAACCATACACACAGACATGCACACACAAGCTGTGCAAACATGTCCACACACACACACTGTACAAGCACATTCACAGACATGCGCACAAACTGCACAAACACATGCGTGCAGTTGCGCACACACACGGTTTAGGAACACACAGGCATTGGCCCACACCTGACACACAAACACACACACACGAGTGCGACCACACAAGCGTGTCAGTTCCACCGTTAAATGAACACACTTCTATGAATTCCACATCGCACGGTCACAAACACCACTGTAACACACTGAGGGTAAAACACCCAGCATTTCAACTCAAAACAGGAGCCACAAATCTGGGTAAATACTTTATATATTCTGTTGCTTTATATGTTCAAATACAGTGTAGAAAACAGATAATGAAACATGATACATTTATTCTGAGACGGGCCTGACCGCAGCCCGCCCTGTGATTTGATTGTATACGGCCCTCATTCTTCACATTGATCCCCTGCAGCCTCTTAGCCACAAAGCGGGAGGATTCAGAATCACAGTTGGCAAATCAACATCGTACTTCTTCCATTTTGCTTACTTACAATAGTACCGTTAAAAATTCTATGCTATGTCTGAAAAACAAAACCGTTAAAATAGTTTCATTTACGAGCTTATAGGAAAACTTCAAAGACAGGAGCTTAACGGGTCCCCTACTGCAATTTGGATTGAGGCTTGATTTACAGGTAGATGGATATTTTTTGGAAAACGCAACAATTTTAGCCTCCTGTCCACAATCGCAAAAAAACGAAGCGTTTCAAAGACGCTCTCCGACGCAGAGATCGTTGAAAACGGCATTTTCGGTATTTTCGTGTGGACGGACGAAAGCGGAGCTTCCCGCGTATCGTGCAAACCACACATCCCGTAAACCACGTCGGAAAATTGGCGCGGAGCACAGCCTTATTTTGCTGTGCATGTTCAGTGCCGGCATATTCAGTCCAGGAATGTATTGCGCGTGGACGGGGATTTTTTATTATTTTTATTTTTTTAAAGCGTTTTCAAAAACGTCCCTCTACGTGTAGACGTAGGCCTCAGACTTTGTGAAAATTCCTGACGAGAAAGTCCTGAGAGTGAACTAAAGATTGGACACAGGCACCTGACAGTCGAGGAGAGAGGTCTCATTCGCCCCAAAATGGGTGGAGCTACAGTAAGCCGTCAATCACAGATTTAACCAATTAAAAAGACTTCACAGCAGATACGTGATTGGTTCAGATCAGGGGGTGAAAGGGCAGCTCCGCCTACTGTGGGCTTAACGAAGCCTCAGTCTCCCATCACAACCTTGACAGCAAACAAAAACGGCAGACGGTCCCCTCACAATTCACAAACCAAAAACATGACTGCGAACTAAGTGATGTAATGGAGTGTGTGGTTTTCAGCCGAAATACAGGGCCTTAGCTTTGACTCTCACCAGACTCAGCTCTGAAGGGTTCCATCAATATATCCCTGAAATACAGACTAAATTTAGTGACCTTAATATTTTTATTTGACGCGCACACACACGCACACGCACACGCACACACACAGGCACACAAATATATGGCACATATTCTCTTTAAAAAAGTACTGGATTTAAAAATGTTCAACCCAGCACGAGTACAAATTATGCCACGTACATCTATTTTAACATTTAATACTAGTAATGCCACCCTCTCGGTTGGTACCGCACATCGAACCAAACAGCTTGAAATTAATTTCAGACATCGACATGGACACGTGCTGAAAAAAATTTCTTCAACAAAAAGATTTCAAACAGAAAAGTTTTCAAACGGAAATACTGCACGGCCAGTATACTGCAACTGCCCTGGCTTCAGTCCTGAGGACTGAGTCGGACGTAACGTCGTTTAAGAGCTGCAGAACTTAAAAGTCGTCCACTCGTCAATCAAACGAAACCACCCGCACCCCCCCGAACCCCCCACCCCCCCACCCCCCCACCCAGGTCTATACCGCCATCTCCAAAAGCTCCACGGTAACACACACACACACCGCAAGTCTCCCCTCACTGTCAGAAGGCAATTAAGGAATGTGTCACATTTGTTACGACGGCAAAAAATTCATTCAAATGTAAAGTCAAACTCAAGAGCACTGAGGGACTCCCATTATGTTCAGTCAAGGTTGCTGCGGCAAAGTCAGAGTAGCAGAATGAGCCCTCAAAAACCACAGCAGCTGTACAGGTGTGCAGGTGAACTAGACTGTATCTGTCAGACCCGCACAGCTGTACAGGTGTGCAGGTGAACTAGACTGTATCTGTCGGACCCGCACAGCTGTACAGGTGTGCAGGTGAACTAGACTGTATCTGTCGGACCCACACAGCTGTACAGGTGTGCAGGTGAACTAGACTGTATCTGTCGGACCCACACAGCCGTACAGGTGTGCAGGTGAACTAGACTGTATCTGTCGGACCCACACAGCTGTACAGGTGTGCAGGTGAACTAGACTGCATCTGTCGGACCCACACAGCTGTACAGGTGTGCAGGTGAACTAGACTATCTGTCGGACCCGCACAGCTGTACAGGTGTGCAGGTGAACTAGACTGTATCTGTCAGATCCGCACAGCTGTACAGGTGTGCAGGTGAACTAGACTGTATCTGTCGGACCTGCACAGCTGTACAGGTTGCAGGTGAACTAGACTGTTCTGTCGGACCAGCACAGCTGTACAGGTGTGCAGGTGAACTAGACTGTATCTGTCGGACCAGCACAGCTTACAGTGTCAGGTGAACAGACTGTATCTGTCGACCAGCACAGCTGTACAGGTGGCAGGGAACTGACTATCGTGGACCGCACAGCTGTACAGTGTGCAGTGAACTAGACTGTATCGTCGGACCCGCACAGCTGTACAGGTGTGCAGGTGAACTAGACTGTATCTGTCGGACCAGCACAGCTGTACAGGTGTGCAGGTGAACTAGACTGTATCTGTCGGACCCGCACAGCTGTACAGGTGTGCAGGTGAACTAGACTGTATCTGTCGGACCCGCACAGCTGTACAGGTGTGCAGGTGAACTAGACTGTATCTGTCGGACCCGCACAGCTGTACAGGTGTGCAGGTGAACTAGACTGTATCTGTCGGACCTGCACAGCTGTACAGGTTGAACTAGACGGTATCCATGTTACTTTTCTTTGCGTTAGGTCCCCAAGTTCTCACCCCACCTGTACTCCCACTCCCACCCCATCACCCCCCCCCCCCAAAAAAAGGCAACCCGCACTCCACCCTTTCTTTATCAGCCGCTACTGTCCAGTGAGGCAGCCCCTCTCTCTCTGTTCCCCACGCGGGCAGGTTTGGGGGGGGGGGGGGTGGGGCAGGTGGGGCGCGGTCACATAAATCTTTAAATCATTCCGGGGGCGGAGTCTCCGGCGGGGGGGGGCTGTATGCGGCCCTCGCTGTGCATGCGGTGCAGGGTCTGGCGAAAGGCCTCCATCATGGCGTGGGCCAGGCGCTTGGCCTCCACCCGGCTGCCGCACTCCACCGCGTGGCAGTCCAGCTGGAAGCTGAGGTCGTCGTTGATGCGGCGGTGCACCCAGGCGAACACGCTGGGGCTGACCGCGTGCTCCGCCGTGCAGTAGGCGATGCGCGACACCTGCTGCGTCTCCGCGGCGACCGAGGCCGCCTCGCCCCGCTCGTCCAGCCGCCGCAGGCGCACCTGGAAGGGGCGGATCTCCAAGAGGGCGTCGGCCTCGGGGGCGGCCCGGCCCCGCCCCTCCCACAGCCCGGTCACCGCCGACTCCGTGCACCCCGACGGAAACTGGGACCCCGAGATCGTCACCTTGCCCAGGTACGCCACCTGCAGGTGAGAGAGTGAATAGATTTATGAGATCATTAAAAGCAGGTACGCACGCACGCAAACGCATGTTTTGGCTCATAAGGGGTAAGGTTATGACAACGCTCCTAATCTAAGAGGGTTCATGAATACAGGCCCGGCGGAGTGAGGACCGGCGCGTGCTGCTGGACGAGGGTTCGTCAGTTCCCCTCAGCCTCGGCAAGCAGTCAGAGGCCGCGGGCTTTCTGGGCTTTTAGGGCTTTTAGGGCTTTTAGGGATTTTAGGGATTTTAGGGCACAACTTGCAGGAAACAGGGAACCGGGCCTCAGAAACAGCACCAATGGACAGAGAGATTACGATTCGCTAACAGCCAGCCAGTCACGTCCCGTCCCCAAACCTTGGTGCGGTCCCCACCTTCAAAGCCGCGCCCACGTGAGAGGGAAAGAGAAAGGGGGGGGGGAGGGGTTGTGGCTCCACTAAACCTGTTCTCTTTGAGCCTGCCGTGGCAGCTGTCACCGTGGCAACAAGTGCAAGGCCGCAAACACAAGACCTCCTTCTGTTTCTCACTTGAGATTATCCACCAGAAAGAAAAAAGAGAGACAGAGTGTGTGTGTGTGTGTGTGTGCGCGTGTGTGTGTGTGCTTTCCTGCCCCCGTAATCGCTCTAAGCTGAGGTACAGCGAGTGCGGCCTTGTTGATAAGAACGGAATGTAAATAACCCCAAATAATCCAGAAGTGCACAGGACCAGGTGAGTGGCCCTTATGTACACCCCTGTGAAGAGCTCAACACGGCCGCCACTGCAGTGGATACAGAGCCTCTGTCATACACACACACACACACACACAATAACTACATGCGATGCAGGGCTGCACATCTCCCCTACTGAAGGGCCACAGCATATGCAGGTTTCTATGGTGTATGGGTGCAGAGTCAGCTGCCCTATGCACCACACAGACTCCACATTGTTATTCTGAATACTCAGAATACATATATATATATATATATATATGTGTATTCAATAGATTCTTGTTTTATTTTCATATTGTTCGCATACAGGCAAGTGACAAGCCAAAATGGGCTGAATGTCCAGCTCTCTGCAAAAGCAGTAATGTTCCACTGTTCTCAGAGCCCTGTGGGGATATCGCCTGACACGCAATTCCCATGCCTTGATTTTCGAGCGCCGTAGTTTTAAAACCAGTGTTTCCAAAAACAACAACGAAAAAGTACAATAAACGTCTAGACCTCAAACCTTTTCACCGTCCAGAGGAGGAATAGCTGCTCAATTATGCATTAGTGCTCTGACATAAATCTTTAAATCATTCAATTCTCATGTAACCGTTTTATGATACTATATATTATGCATTATGATAAATTAATAATTTATTGCCAGTATAATTGCTGTAATGGAATTTTAAATATTCACTTCGTTTGATTGACAATTTTTGGCTTATTTCCAGACCAGTTTGCTTAACCTGGTCCCCAGTCCTATCGTCATGGCAACAAGGTGAACACCAAGGCAGGCAGTCGAGTCACCGTGCTTGGTAAACCGGTATACTTGTCGAGTGGCCCAGTTCAACACTCCCCACTCACGTCCAATCACATCGCTGGAAAAGGTAGTACACCTCACCGTCAAATCACGCTGCCAGCACGTTGGATATCGCCAAGGGACACACCCCATCCATCATTACGCTGTCAAAGCTAAGGGGAGAAAAAAATCGACCTAATTGCCGACCCCCCCCCCCCTCAGCGGGTCCGCTCTGGCACACACGAAGCCATGTGACCCTTTGCATAATAAGCTCTGCATAAGAGCCCCCCTGCGTAAACATCCTTTCCCACAAAATCTTCCAGAAGTGCTTTAGAAGGCCTCTGTGCGCGCGCTGCTGGGGCTTACAGTAAACCCGCGACAAAGAAGGTTTGTTTGGCGTAATTACCCAACATGCCCCACACTCCGACTTCAGGAATGGCGCTGAAGTATACTTTAAGATCTCCGTTCGTACCTGACGGGATGCCGTTTTTTTCTTCCAGACGACAGACGGTCGGCACTGCGGCCCCGTCCGCCCACTCTGAGATAAGGTGAGCGGCCGTCAGGAGTGAGGGGCATCTTAACCGATCCAGGACCAGCGACCAAACATGGCGAACAGTGAAGGACCAGTGGTAGCCGGTGTAGCTTGTAGCCGGTGTAGGCCGGGTGTGAGCCTGATACAGGCAGTAGCTTGTAGCCGGTGTAGGCCGGGTGTGAGCCTGATACAGGCAGTACCTTGCAGCCGGTGTAGGCCGGGTGTGAGCCTGATACAGGCAGTACCTTGCAGCCGGTGTAGGCCGGGTGTGAGCCTGATACAGGCAGTAGCTTGTAGCCGGTGTAGGCCGGGTGTGAGCCTGATACAGGCAGTAGCTTGTAGCCGGTGTAGGCCGGGTGTGAGCCTGATACAGGCAGTACCTTGTAGCCGGTGTAGGCCGGGTGTGAGCCTGATACAGGCAGTAGCTTGTAGCCGGTGTAGGCCGGGTGTGAGCCTGATACAGGCGGTAGCTTGTAGCCGGTGTAGGCCGGGTGTGAGCCTGATACAGGCAGTACCTTGCAGCCGGTGTAGGCCGGATGTGAGCCTGATACAGGCAGTAGCTTGTAGCGCGTGTAGGCCGGGTGAGCCTGAGCGGTAGCTTGAGCGGTGTAGCCGGTGTGAGCCTGTCGCTACCTGTAGCCGGTGTGACCGGGTGTGACCTGATACGGGCGGTAGCTTGTACCTGTAGGCAGGGTGAGCCTGATACAGGCTTGGACTTGTAGCCGGTGTAGGCGGGTGTGAGCCTGATACAGGCGGTAGCTTGTAGCCGGTGTAGGCCGGGTGTGAGCCTGATACAGGCGGTAGCTGGTAGCCGGTGTAGGCCGGGTGTGAGCCTGATACAGGCAGTACCTTGCAGCCGGTGTAGGCCGGGTGTGAGTCTTATACCGGCAGTACCTTGTAGCCGGTGGGGGCTCGGCTCTTGGCCAGCGGCGAGGTGGACCGGAGCTCGATGTCCTCCGGCTCGTGGAACACGACGGTCGGCAGCGGCTCCTTCTTCAGGGTCAGCACGTTCAGCTTGGACTTCAGCATCGTCTGGAAGTGCTGGAGCAGGGGGAAATCGCAGAAAAAGAAAAGACAAGAAAAGCAAAAAAAAAAAACACCACAGTGAGACAAGTAGCTTTCATTAGCAGCCCGGTCCAGCGATTAAAAAAAAAAAAAAATTATTTACTTATTTATTAAATTTTTTTTTAAACAATGTCTCGAGCACTCCTATCTGGTACATGGCGTACTGTACACAAGCTCCGGAGATTTAGCAAGCTCTGCGGGGGTCTGCGGAGAAACACAATCTGTGCCGGTGGGTGACGTCTGAGCAAATGAGAAAGAGGTGACGTGCCGTGCCCGGGGGCCCTTGCTCCAGGCCAGTGTGTCAATCACAGTCGAGAGCGAGAAAGTTCTAAGACCCCCCCACCTGTGTCGCTACTACATACCAACACCAGGGCTAGGGAACCCGGCTCCAGGAGAGCCAATGTCCAGTTCTGGACTTCATTCCAACTTAATGTGCTTAACTACTGAATTATACACCCAACACCAGTTCGCTCGTAGATTTATACCACGGTAAAGCACAGTTAAGACGCAGTCACGGACCAGACAAGGCGCAGCGTGTGACACAGTTACAGAACAGAGAGCGCACAGCCATTAGGACACAGCTACAGGCAGCTGTGCGGCTGTACGTGTCTGTGTGATAGCACGCCAAGGCCGGCTAAACCGGTTAGTGGGGACAACTCCTTTGCTATGCATTGCTTATCTACAGACTTGTCAGTTCGAAGATTGTGCCAACGTCACTTTGTTACAAACTATGGTTTCGGTGAGACAGCTTTGCAGACTCCCGGGGAAGGCTAACAACCACTGCTAACAACCACTGTGAGCTAATGAAGCCAAGTTGACTGCTTCAACATAATGCAAGTAAACAAATGGATTGGGGTGGCAGGTATGCCATCCAGCCAAGTTATGCCTTGGCCAGGCATGCCCCATACCTATACATAAAGTTTAGTGTGCTTATTGTAAATCTTGATCTGTACATTATTGCAATCCATGTTTCTCCACCATAATCCAGTTTGTGGGTTTGTCAGAAAATTCAGGAATATCAGCACAAGGGATTCAGGCATCGACAGTGTGGGACATCATTCTGAAACTATACTGCAGATCTGCTAGTTGTTGTCTTTATGTTTTTTTTTTTTGTGAGGCTTTCATGAATGACTGTCACAACGCCTACAGACGTTCACAATTGAGTGAACACAATCGACAAAATCGTTAATAGTTCTGTTTCTGACGCGAAGCTTTCCATTCCAGTCAGATATTTTATCTATAACGTTTGTTGGTTACGTTCCCGTTTGAAGGATGCCAGTATTTCATGGCTCCCATATGTCGACAGTACCACCGTGCAAACGTCTCTATGTAATCCACCTCGCGCTCGCTGTGAGGGGGGTGTGGGGGAGGAGGGGGATTGTGCAAGTTCATTTGGCAGGCCGTCTCGTGCCATCTGGAGAACATTACAGCGCCGGCAGAAGAGTGGCAGCCAGCGCACTCCGTGCCCGGGGGAGTAGAGCACGCCTCATTGATCATTTATTTACTTACACAAACAAACGGGGTCCAAAAAAAAACCCAGGTTTCTCTCTCGTGCTTGGATGAGGATACATCGACTAATGTAACGTGGAGACGTGACGCTGACTCAAGATAATATTACGTAATTCGCGTAGCGAGATGGAGCGAACAGGCTGTTACAAGAGGGAAACACGGAGGAGGATGGGGACGACCAAAAAGTTTGCAGTAATGCCTTGTCTTAGCTAACAAACAACCAAGTTCCACTAAATTTTATAACTTAGCGGTATCAGCAAGCAGACAGCTTTTAAAAACGAAAACGCATAATATAAGCTACTGAGTTATTTTACAATGTAAAAAACGTAACTAATTGACTAGGAGTTGTTAAAACACAGATAGCCACGTTTGCTAGCTAGCTAACAAGCTAGTGTTAGACATTTGAGAAAACATCGAAGCCCGACATAACGCATTACAGAAAAACGTTGGCGAAGCTTTGGCATAACATTAACTAGTTCAACTAATCCACAAATTTCGTAACGGGCTATGCTGTAAACGGTGCCGTGCTTGCATAACTTCAGCTCTCAGGTTACCGTACTGAGGGCAGTCGCGGTTTTACCGATAAGACAGTTTTCTCGAAAATAACAACGTTAAGTTGGAAAGCTAACCTGGCTAGCCAACTGGTACGGTATCAGTCACTGTACACCTGAATCACAACGAAAAGATGTAGCTTAGCTAGCTTGCAAACTATAGAATCACATTCCGATTTTAATGAGAGCACAGCCTACAAAGCTAGCTAGACTCCTATTTAGCAACCTCAGCTAACTGACCAGACGTGGTTGCGGTGTCTCCCCAGAAATCACGTTGAGGGTAATATCTACGTCATAAAAATGAAACAGTCCTTTGTCAGAAACAACAAAGATGTAACGTTTAGCTTAAATGGTGTAGTTTTACCTGCAGTCTCTCTGTCGCTGGCTGCCACATATTATCGCGATATAGAGGTCCTATCCGGATGGCTGTCTGGCTGGCTGATGGTTCGCTGGTGTTCACCCCGGCGTCTCCCTTTGCCACAGCGGTCCGGAGCAGCTCATTCGGAGAAGGCGGACTGCGAATTCCAATGGTGTGCGAGAACGGAGCCCCGCCTGCGCCGCCCCCCGCGCCACCTTTTCCCCCTCAAACAATTCGGTTCAGGGATGACCTGCAGGGGGAGGGTTCCGGGTCGCCACATGCACAGGCACAGCTGCAGACATGTAGATCTGTTGACAGATCGTAGTTTGGATTACATTTTGCGTGTGCGCATAGCTGTTTGTAGAAATTTCTTCCTTTGCAAACTTTAAGACGAGGAAATCACAGGGGTTTACGAGGGCTGTAGATTTTTGTTCGGGGTGGGGGCACTGAAGCTTAAACCCTGACTCTCTTCAATTTCATAAAGCCTATCGCCAATTTAAGAGATGGCAAATCAGCATGAAACGCGAAAAATGCGTTGACTCGTCCCAGATTAAGTTCTTGCTCCCCTAAACACGCGGATCAGTCACTGCTGTGCCGTTTCATTAAGAAGAGTTGACAGCTGGATTTCGTTTGATACAGAAAAAAACGAGTGTCAGGTTTGATGACTGGCTGGGGACATTAGTATGGCAAGCCGTTTTAGCTTTAATTCATTTCTAGAGGATATCGCAAATTCTAACTAGTTAGAATGCAAATTCTTGATATCAGAAATTCAATTGTAACTAGTTATAATGTGTATTTCTGATATCAGAAAATCGATTTTAACTAGTTAAAATGCATATTATTGACATCGGAAAATAAATTTTAACTGGTTAAAATGCCAATTCTTGATATCGGAAATTATATTTTAACTAGTCAGATTGAAAATGTTTTTCTCATTCATTTCAAGAGGAGTTGGAATTTGACGTGGTTAAAATGCCAAGTTCTGAAAATCAATTAGTGATATCAACAATATAATTTCAACTAGTTAAAATACATCATTCTGATATCATGAATTCAGTTGTAACTAGATAAAATTCGAATTATTGATATCAAGAATATAATTTTTTACTAGTTCTAATTAGAATGTCCAATTTTAACTAGTTAAAATGTAATTCTTGATATCAAAAATGAAAGATCCCATTGAAATGAATGGGGGAAACGCTTGAATTATAACTAGTTACAATTGAATTTCTGATATCAAGAATTTGCATTCCAACTAGTTAGAATTGTATTCGTGATATCCTCTAAAAATGAATTAAAGCTAAAACGGTGGCAGAGTGACAGATTTGGGGGTTTCCTTACAGTTCCCTGGGTACAGTTCTGGAAAATAACCCTGACGTACTAGTACGGCTGTGTCGGTGACTCCAGGCAGTGATGCATATTTGGGCTTGACTTCGCCTATTTACGATTAATGGTTCGGCGCATCGCGTCAGTTAGGCTACATGGTACTCCAGTTCGCTACCTGCAGTGAAAAAAGTAGAGGGTGACGGCAAAACTTTCTACGGACTTTGGTGCGCTAATGCGCGGACTCTACGACGGGCCGTGACGGTCCAGCAACGTAACAGCTCAAAGCTTGCGCTTTTTATACAATTTCGTATCGGGGGAGAATAATAGTTCATGGTTGTATTAACCGTTTTGGTGAGAAACTTTCCATCATAAATCACCCCGTGTGAAACGAACAGCCTGAACTTCTGGGATTCTGTTCGCATAACATTGCAGCATTCCTCCTCCTTATCAGTTACCTTCTCTTCCTTATCTACCCAAGCATTTCTCTTCTTTTATGAAACAAACCCAGAGTCTCACACTCAAGGATCTGACAAAACAAAGATGCAGCACTGTTCAATGCGCCACTTCCATTTTCTTCCCAATCCCAATACACACATCATTGATATTCTTTGTGAACTTTGTGCTTTCCACAGGCACAGGCTTGCCAAAACGACTCCTTTGACCCTCAAGTTCACCTCCAGCCAACCTGCAACACTTGGTGTGCTAGCAGTCTATCAGGAACATTTTGTTCAGACCATCTCTGTATCCACTCAACATGAAAACACTGCCATTTTGATGAGAACCATGAGAAGTGCATGCACACACACACAGTGAAAAGAAATAGACAGACCCGTCTATTTCGTCTGGCAAAGTTTTGAGATATTTAGAAAAATGACGAGTTTCCAAATCAAACCCCCCTCCCCTACCCACCACACACACACACACACCCCACCTCCTGTGAAAAAGAGTTCACATGATTCTGCCGAGTTAAATAATTATACCAAAGTCCAAACTGTTCAAATGTACTCTCAGAATATCGTTCACTCCTGGAGTCGATTTAACACAACATTCTGCCACGAACAGACCCCAGCCAGAGGGAAAAAAGCATAAACAACGCAAATGAGCAGATGAGAACAAAACGCACGTTATACAGTTTATTTAATTCTCGAGTAAAAACATGGGCTGAGTGCGGACAAGTTTCCACAGCTCAGAAAAGCCAGCGCCGCTGCACGGTGGAACTGTACAATGCATGTACCCACACCTCGCACGCGCGCACGCACGCACCCGCACACCCAGCTCTGAAATGTACAACTCCCACGTGAATTTAAAAAACACGCAGGTGCGGAACTCGCACACCTCGTCTGAGCACCGGAGTTATCGGTTTAAGTCCCTCTCTCCCCCCCCCCCCCCCCCCTCCCAGCTCTACATTTGACCCCACCCCCCCGGGATAATAATTTGTGCACTTTTCTAGAAGCATGCACATTAAGTAATTTTTTTCATGTTCAGAGGGCTTTATTCAGATGGCGAGTTTTCAGTCAAAGGTGGAATACCTCTGACACTGCAGCCCTCGCCCCCCCCCCCCCCCCTTGCCCCAGGCCTCAAGTTTGACACCCCGGGCGAGAGCCTCCTTCCCTGGGTATATTTCGGGGCAGCGGCGTAGCACAAATGTTAAGCTTGTAACTCGAAGGTTGTGGGGTCAAATCCCAGCTGGGGTGTGGTTGCAAGTTGCTGTGGACGAGAGAATCGGCTAAATAATGGAAGTAAATGAAATGAAACCATTCCCTAATGAATAGGGCGTGACTGGTGCATGACGAGCTCTGTGCGAAAACACATTTCCTCCAGGAATAGTCTGCATCCTGTGGAGTCCTGCTGCCCTGACATCGGTAACCAATCAAAAGAGCACATAACTGTACAGTTAAATACTTACAGCCTCGCAGTCCACCACTTACGTGTTCAAAACAATTGGTAAACCGAAAATACAAATCAGAAATAGAATGGGATTAAAAATGAGCCCGCCAATCAGATACAAAGCGTGCCAGAGGAGAGAGAGAAGTGATTCAGTCGGAGGTCAGGAGCATCAGAACAGCCCACCAATCACACGTGGAGTGTCACCAGTACAGCCCACCAATCAGAATAATGAGCAGTGTCAGAGCAGAGAAGAGCTATCCAAACAGACAGTGAAGAGCACCAATGGTGGAGTGACGCTTTTCAATCAGACATGAGAAGTCAATGTCCGAGTTAATGTTGCTTTTCTGAGGGGCTACGGAGCCAGTGCCTAAATCCTTCCCCCTAAACTCACACACATACCTCCAAGTACACAGTGACCTTTATTATTTTAGCCTTTTCTTAAGGAGAAAAAAATCCCTTCTTTTAAAATATCTCACAGCAAAGCAAATTTAAAATGTCAGACTTTTCTTTTTTTTTTTTTTTTTAAACATTAAATTCAACGTAAGATATTAGTCTGAATTCTGTGGGTGGTGAAAAGTTCGTGAGAGACAAGGAGTGGGGGGGGGGGCGAGGTGCAGGTGGATATTTTTTTTTTTTTATACATTGACCAGGTGTGGATTCAGCAGGATGGATTTTTCGCTAAGGCTGTGCACAGCGCCTCCCTGTGGCGAATCAGGGGAACAGGCAGTCTGAAGGTCCCTGGAGGAGGAGGAGGAAGAGGAGGAGGCGGTGACGGCTCGTCCGCTGCGATCAGGACAGGTGGAAGGACTGCTGCCCCTCCCGCGCGGCCAGCAGCA
>NC_057938.1:3527353-3539853 GCF_018555375.3 Anguilla rostrata | reverse complement strand
CAATGACGAGGCCTGTCTGTGCCTGTATCTGACCTGTCACTGTGCATACCAGCCAATGAGGAGGTAAAGCGCGGCAGATGGTACCTCGTTGTCGTACTGGATCTCCAGCATGGCCCTGGAGCTGCCCAGATCCTGCATCACAGACTCGGCCTGCTTCAGCAGCTCCTCTCGGTTTATAGTGCGCTGAGAGAGAGAGGGAGGGGGAGACAGAGAGAGAGGGAGAGACAGAGGGAGAGACAGAGGGGGACAGAGAGAGAGAGAGAGGGGAGGGCAGCGAGACAGAGAGAGTGAGAGGTGGACACAATTGTCACATTGTGGAAATGGCCTGCCCCACTCCCACAACACTACCTTCTTCCTGTCCAATCGGGGGGCCACCCTACTGTCCTGAGAATCTGATTGGTTGATCTCCGGGTTGGCGTCCAGGAGACGCTGCATGGCGCGGTCCCGGTCGAATGCGGTCACGTAGAAAAGCATCTGCCGCGTGTCGAACGGGAAGAAGAAGGGGCTGGAGGGAGGGAGGGAAAGAAAGGAAGGAAGAAAGAAAGGATGATTATGATGAAAACAAATGAGCAACTGAGAACAGCCTACAGCAGGGAAGCAAATGTGTGTGTGTGTGTGTGTGTGTGAGAGAGAGAGAGCTCCTGAAAGTGTGTGTGTGTGCGTGTGTGTGTGTGCGTGCGCCTACCAGGTTTTGCCCAGCTGGATCAGCCAGCAGGGGATGTTCCCGGTCATGATGACCAGAGGGTCCTGCAGCTGCCGGTTGGCCTTGGCGGTCAGCTTGCTGTTGATGAACTCGCTGGTGGGGATGATCTCCTTACACACGGCATTCTGCAGGATACAGGGAGCACCGTGAGAAAGGCACGCAACAGGCTTTCAGCTCACAGACAGCGACAGACACAGCCCACAGAGACACAGACACACGGCACCGTAGAGACAAAGACACAGAGCGTGCTGCAGTGATACACATGGGTCAGTGTGTTAAACCCAGCTGTGCAGCTGTTGGTCAGGCTCATACAGGTATATTCCAGAAAGTTCTGTTTGATATTCACACTGTACAAGTATACTCAAGAACGCTCCGGCGGATACTCGCATCGTACGGGTATACTCCAGAACGTTCCAGCGGATACTCAGGTCGTACAGGTATACTCCAGAACGTTCCGGCGGATACTCAGGTCGTACAGGTATACTCCAGAACGTTCCGGCGGATACTCAGGTCGTACAGGTATACTCCAGAACGCTCCGGCGGATACTCGCTTCGTACGGGTATACTCCAGAACGCTCTGGCGGATACTCGCGTCGTACAGGTATACTCCAGAACGTTCAGGCGGATACTCACGTCATACGGGTATACTCCAGTACGGGTATACTCCAGAACGTTCAGGCGGATACTCACGTCATACGGGTATACTCCAGTACGGGTATACTCCAGAACGTTCCGGCAGATACTCACGTCGTACGGGTATACTCCAGAACGCTCCGGCGGATACTCAGGTCGTACGGGTATACTCCAGAACGTTCAGGCGGATACTCACGTCGTACGGGTATACTCCAGAACGCTCCGGCGGATACTCACGTCGTACGGGTATACTCCAGAACGCTCCGGCGGATACTCACGTCGTACGGGTATACTCCAGAACGTTCCGGCAGATACTCACGTCGTACGGGTATACTCCAGAACGTTCAGGCGGATACTCACGTCATACGGGTATACTCCAGTACGGGTATACTCCAGTACGTTCCGGCAGATACTCACGTCGTACGGGTATACTCCAGAACGTTCCGGCAGATACTCACGTCGTACGGGTATACTCCAGAACGTTCAGGCGGATACTCACGTCATACGGGTATACTCCAGTACGGGTATACTCCAGAACGCTCCGGCGGATACTCACGTCGTACAGGTAGAACCAGTATCGGCTGATGGAGTGCAGGGCTCGGAGCAGCAGGGTGACGTCCCGGGAGGGGTCATCGAAGGTCATGCTCTCCGGAGGCTCCGAATGGAGGCACATCTCCAGGGGATTGGCTGCGCTGGGACAGACGCCGTCTGCAGGGACGGACAGATGGACGGACACTGGTCAAACACGGACCCGCTCGGGACGGACAGACAGACGCGGGAGGGAGGGCTGGCGGACGGACGTACCGTGCCACAGCTCGTCGTGCTTCTTGGCGTTGCGGGGCGAGGTTTTGGTGGGGGCCGTCTGCGCCCTGCCCCTCTTCCCTCCAACTACATCCTTACTGCCGTCCTCATCCTCCCTCACTGGCTTATACCTGAGGAGATACACTGCGTCATACCACACTACACACACACACACACACACACACACACACATGCATGCATGCACACACTCACACACGCACACTCACACACACTCATACCACACTACACACATACACACACACACACTCACACTCACATACACACACAACACACACACACACTCACACTCACATACACACACACTCACACACACATATGCACGCACACCCCACACACAGGCACACACACACGCACGCACATGCACACACTCACACACACACACACATGCATGCATGCAGACACACACACACACACACACGCACACGCACACTCAGGTACCATATGGTGTGGGTCTTGGTCCAGATGCCGGCGCGTCCGAGCGGGTTGGCCTCGTCGTCAGTGGACTCCCGCTCCTCCTCGGCCTGCAGGCTGAACTGCCGGACCGCCTGGTACACCGTCATGCTGTACGGCAGCATGTGCTCCCCCATGTAGAACTGCAGCCTGTGCCTCACACTGCCCGAGTTCAGGAACTGTGCAGCCTGGGAAGGGGGGGGGGGGGGGGGTCAAAGGTCAGAGGTCATCCACTACGGTCACCATAGTAACCACACGGTCAGGTCCTGCAAGTCCCTACATCCTCTCCACTAGGTGCAACCTCCTAGACCAAGGGCGGGAAATTTCGTGCCTGGAGGGCTGGTGTGTATGCATGTTCTTGTTTCCACCAATTACCCTGGCTAAATGAGCCAACTGGCTGTATACACCAACACTGGTTCACTAACAGATTAGATCACAGCAACACGTTTCATTCAAGGGACACGAAAACGGTCTTCGTCTGTCGTTCATGCGCTCATCAAGACTGTCAGCTGATGTAAAAATGAAGGGCTAATTGAGTCATTAAGGCCAGAGGTTGGCATGAAAACCAGAAACGGATACGGCCCCCGTTGCCCACCTCTGTCCTAGACCAAGGGTACTCAAATCTGGCCCATAGCCATCAGTACTGCTGGTCTTCTTTAGAGCCACATCATTAGCCGATTAATGTGACTGATTAGTGTGCTGTCCCAGTGTAATCAGTCCCTGACTCAAGGGGAAGAATGGAAATCAGCAGTACGCCTGGCACTGAGGACCACATAAAAGCAACCCTAGTCCAGGCGGCTGCAGTTGGTAACGGACGTTTCTCGTGTTTTGTTACAGAAAAGAACATCTATTGGTACCGTTACTGTCATTGGCCACGCCCCTTCATGAATATAAAACAGATCCATTAAATTAGTGTCCATCGGAAATGAGAGTTTTAAGATTTTAAGAGTACTGGTGTTCACACACAACCCATTCAGAACCCTCAAGTTTAAGAGTACAGAGCACTGGCGTGTCCATACAACCCAACGTTTAAGTGTGAAAGTCATAATCCTGTCTCGCGTACCAGAGACTCGTCTATTTCATCGTCCGAGCCGTCCTCCTCGCTGTCCTGGTCTTCCTCTCGAATCCGGCCGTAGCCTGGAGGGGAAAGGGTTAACACTGTTCACCGTCAACCTCAAACAAGCCACAGAGACATCCTGGGCAATATCAGGTCCTCAAAAGAATGAGTTCTGCCAAACCTCTGACGACAAGGTATCTCTCGATGGCCTGTACCAAGGCCAGGGGGTCGATCTTGACGGTTCCCCCCTTCCACTGCTTGACGTTGGCGCAGTCCGGGTGTCTCTGAAGCTGACACTTCAGCTGGTGGGTGTTGAAAAACTTGAGAGCCTGGGAGCCTCTGCGGAAACAACACGGATCAGCCAATCACAAGGCAGCACTGACAGAGAAAGCCAATGAGATTGACGGGGGGGGGTGGGGGGGTGGGATAGAGACATGGCGACAGAGACTCAGCGAAAAGAGTAAGAGAAAGGGAGATAGAGAGTGGGTGCGTGTGAGAAGGGGAGTGTACCTAAGAGAGGAATAGTGTACGGCAGAGAAAGACAGGTAGCGTATAAGAGAGGCAAGAGAAGGTGCCTGAGAGATAACAGGTAAGAGAAAGAGAGAGAGGAAAGGGAAAGGGAAGAGGAGAGAGCAAATGGGAGAGACAGCAAGATGCAGAGAGCGAGAGAGAGCAAGAGAGAACATGGGAGAGAGTGAGAGAGAGAGAGCAAGAGAGAACATGGGAGAGAGAGAGAGAGAGCGCAAGAGAGAACATGGGAGAGAGAGAGAGAGCAAGAGAGAGTCAGACGGTAGAAAGGTGAGAGGTAAAGCTGACCTGCTCCCGGTGCCATTCCCGCTGGGGAAGTCGTGCACTTTGACAGGGAACTGCTCCATCTGGCTCAGGCAGCTGTTCATCTTGTGCACCAGCGCCAGGAGGGGCCCGCTCTCACAGGGGTCCAACCGCCCCGGGGGCTCTGTGCCCGGAACCTGGAGTCAAAAGCAGAGCCACACTCATAACCTCACTACCCAAAACCAGACCCATAACCTCACTGCCCAAAACCAGACCCATAACCTCACTGCCCAAAACCAGACCCATAACCTCACTGCCCAAAACCAGACCCATAACCTCACTATCCAAAACCAGACCCATAACCTCACTATCCAAAACCAGACCCATAACCTCACTATCCAAAACCAGACCATAACCTCACTATCCAAAACCAGACCATAACCTCACTACCCAAAACCAGACCCATAACCTCACTACCCAAAACCAGACCCATAACCTCACTATCCAAAACCAGACCCATAACCTCACTGCCAAAAACCAGACCCATCATCTCACTACCCAAAACCAGACCCATAACCTCACTATCCAAAACCAGACCCATAACCTCACTATCCAAAACCAGACCCATCATCTCACTATCCAAAACCAGACCCATAACCTCACTATCCAAAACCAGACCCATAACCTCACTATCCAAAACCAGACCCATAACCTCACTACCCAAAACCAGACCCATAACCTCACTACCCAAAACCAGACCCATAACCTCACTACCCAAAACCAGACCCATAACCTCACTACCCAAAACCAGACCCATAACCTCACTACCCAAAACCAGACCCATCACCTCACTACCCAAAACCAGACCCATAACCTCACTACCCAAAACCAGACCCATAACCTCACTACCCAAAACCAGACCCATCACCTCACTACCCAAAACCAGACCCATAACCTCACTACCCAAAACCAGACCCATAACCTCACTATCCAAAACCAGACCCATAACCTCACTACCCAAAACCAGACCCATAACCTCACTATCCAAAACTACACTCATAACCTCACTACCCAAAACCAGACCCATAACCTCACTACCCAAAACCAGACCCATAACCTCACTATCCAAAACCAGACCCATAACCTCACTACCCAAAACCAGACCCATAACCTCACTACCCAAAACCAGACCCATAACCTCACTACCCAAAACCAGACCCATAACCTCACTATCCAAAACCAGACTCATAACCTCACTATCCAAAACCAGACCCATAACCTCACTATCCAAAACCAGACTCATAACCTCACTATCCAAAACCAGACCCATACCTCACTACCCAAAACCAGACCCATAACCTCACTATCTGGGTGCGGTGTGGGGCAGGGGCGGGGCGGGGGCGGGGCGGGAGGGTGCGGGGGCGGGTGCGGGGGGGGCGGGCGGGGAGGGTGCGGGGCGGGTGCGGGGCGGGGGCGGGGAGGGTGCGGGGGCGGGGCGGGTGCGGTGTGGGGGCGGGGCAGGGAGGGTGCGGAGGCGGCTCACCGGGCACCCGAAGAAGACGTGCAGGAAGCGGCGCAGCCGGAGGGGGCGGCGCACGGCGTGCCGCTCGCAGTCGGACGTCAGGTACAGGAGCAGCTGGCGCACCAGGCCGCTGTGCTGGATCTCGAAGGACGAGGCGTCCGAGTGGCACAGGATGGCGCAGATCTCCAGCAGGCACTCCAGCCCGCCGTCCAGCTGCAGGCCCAGCCGCGCCGTGGCCGCGCACAGCTGCTGGAGAACGCTCAGCGCCGGGCCGCCGCCGCCGCCGCCGCCGCCGCCGGAGCTGCTGCCGTTCAGCTGCTCGCAGCCCAGGTAGCGATCCACAAACCTGCAGGCCTGCTCCCGCACCCAGGCTCGGATCTTCTCTCTGCCGCAGAGAGGGGGGGAGGGGGGAGAGGGGGGGAAGAGGGGGGGGGAGAGAGGGAGAGAGAGAGGGGGAGAAAGGAGGGGGAGGAGGGGAGAGAGAGGAGGAGGGGCAGAGAGAGCGGCAGAGAGAGAGAGAAGGGGGGAGAGAGGCAGAGAAGGGGGGGAGGGGGAGAGGGGGGGGGGGAGAGAGGGAGAGAGAAGAGAGGGGGGGTGGGGTCAAGAGAGAGAGGGGGGAGAGGGGGAGAAAGAGGGGAGGGAGTACGGTCGAGGGAGGAGTGGGGGAGAGAGAGGGAGATTATTTAAAATAGAAAAATATGAAAATTTGAAAAAAGCTAAATATATAGGCTATACTCCTTTAACAGAAAAAGAGTGGTGGGAGAGAGGTGCTGTACTATCAGGATATAGAAGCTCAGCGTTGAAGCTGTGTTGAGGCTCAGTGTTGAAGTTCAGTGTTGAATCTCAGTGTTGAGGCTCAGTGTTCAAGTTTTGAGGTACAGTGTTGAAACTCAGTGTTGTGACGCAACGCGACAGCACAGGTGAGCCATACCTGTTGTTGCAGACGGAGTCCTTGGGCGTGGCTCGGGTCAGCCCGCTCACCCCCGCCATGCGGGACGGGTCTGAAATGGCGTTATTGGTCTGGGCGCCCAGTTTGCCCCAGGACTTGGGGTTCAGGCTTGCCAGGAAGGAGGATTTTGGGGACTGGGTGCTGGTGGGACTCTTAGCTGCACGGGAAGAGGGATTAAGGACCACAGTGAAAGAGCCATGGTGAGTTTCTCTGTCTTCAGAGCTGAAGGTCGGTGAGCCCAATGTGTGAGCAGAACAAAGCAGGAGGGAGCCGTCCTACAGTGTGGGGAGAAATGATGTGCCTCGCATGCGTTTAAAAACCAGCCGAGTTTGCCATAGAACTCTGTGTGTGTGTGTGTGTGTGTGTGAGTGTGTGTGTGAGAGAGTGTGTGAGAGAGTGTGTGATTGTGTGTGTGAGAGAGTGTGTGAGAGAGTGTGTGTGTGTGTGTGTGTGTGTGTGTGTGAGAGAGAGTGTGTGAGTGTGTGTGTGTGAGAGAGTGTGTGAGTGTGTGTGTGTGAGAGAGTGTGTGAGTGTGTGTGTGTGTGTGAGAGAGTGTGTGAGAGAGTGTGTGAGTGTGTGTGTGTGTGAGAGTGTGTGTGTGAGAGTGTGAGAGAGTGTGTGTGAGTGTGTGTGTGAGAGTGTGTGTGTGAGAGTGTGTGTGTGTGTGTGTGTGTGTGAGAGAGAGTGTGTGTGTGTGTGTACGTGACCATTATAATTAAGGCAAGGCACCCGTACCCTGATTGTCCATTTTGTCCTCGTCCCGCGGGGGAGAGTACTTGGGCCTCCTGGGGCCTCGTTTAGGAAGCCTCTTCCTCTTCAGAGCGTCGCTCAACCGCCTGGGGGGGGGGGGGGTGAGAGAGAGAGAGAGAGAGAGAGAGAGCAGAACAGTCTCACTGAACAGTCAGGAGAACAGAACAGTCTCACTGAACAGTCAGGAGAACAGAACAGTCTCACAGCAGGGCTAGGGGTGCTGGGAGCTTTGCAACAGCTGTGCTGTGATTGGGTATCTGGTAGTGTGAGGGATGTGCCATTGAGAAATGGCACAGTACTATGATTGGCTGCCTGCAGGAGGAGGGGTTGAATGGGCAGTGCTGTGATTGGCTGCCTGCAGGAGGAGGGGCTGAATGGGCAGTGCTGTGATTGGCTGCCTTCTGAAGGAGGGGCTGAATGGGCAGTGTTGTGATTGGCTGCCTGCAGGAGGAGGGGCTGGATGGGCATTGCTGTGATTGGCTGCCTGCAGGAGGAGGGGCTGAATGGGCAGTGCTGTGATTGGCTTCCTGCAGGAGGAGGGGCTGGATGGGCAGTGCTGTGATTGGTGGGCTCTGGTCTCTCACCCCTGTGGGCTCAGGTCCAGCGAGTCATCCATGCTGTGCTGGTAGCTGGGAGAGCCCAGGTCAGACGGGACGTTGGTTGCCATGGTAGCGGTTACCATGCTGATGGTTGTGTTGCAGAGACCGGAGGTTCCGCTGGAGCACACCCTGGGAGGGCTGGTGAAGAAGGTCTCTGACTCGGCCAGGTTCTTCACCTGGTGCATCACACCTGAACACACACACGCACACGCACACACACACACGCACGCACATGCACGTGCACACGCGCGCGCACACACACATGCATGTACACACAAACAAACAAACAAACACACATACGCACAACTGGTCAGCAGGGCAAACTCGCAATGCAAACCAACTCTACTACCGTCTAGCATGGGTTCTATGCACTGGGACCATTGCTAGATCTATTTCGGTTTGTGTATCAGATAAAACAGATACACCTAGGCCTGTGTGTTGCGTGTTTGTGTGTGCGCGTGCGCATCTGTGTGCATGTACGCGAGTTCAAAAGCTCCGCTTTGAAAGGACGAGCGAGCCTTTCCCCTCGAAACGCGGAGGACCGCCCACCTTCTCTTCTGAAATAGACGCCGAAAACGTCGGAGAGCTTCTGCATGAGGATCTCGGCCATCTGCAGAGCCCCGACCACGATCCTCAGGTCCTGACTGGACAGCATGGAGGCGATGTGACTGAAACACACGACCCGTACAGGACACTAAATTTACCTACGCACACACAGACTAGTGAGGACATTAACAACCCCAGAGCAAGAGAGCCTCGAGGCATTCAAATACAAATACACACATTACCCACACACAGTACGTACACATTTATGGGCGCATACACACACACACATATACATACATACACACCTACATACAGACATAGAGGGGACATGATTAGTGGGGACATGAACAACCCTTGAGCTAGAGATCAGGGGTATTCAAATGCAGAAACACAGGGGGATAAAAAAACAAAAAAACACATGCACATTACGCACACACAGTACGTACACATATACAGGCACACACACACACAGATAAAGAACGAGTGCACTAGCACAGTGTGTGTAAACAAGTGCACTAGTGAGGTGTGCTAACGTGTGTACTAGCGGGGTGTGTGTTAACGAGTGCACTAGCACAGTGTGTGTTAACAAGTGCACTAGTGAGGTGTGCTAACGTGTGTACTAGCGGGGTGTGTGTTAACGAGTGCACTAGCACGGTGTGCTAACGTGTGCACTAGCGGGGCTTGTGTTAACGAGTGCACTAGCAGGGTGAGTGTTAGCGGGGTACACTAGCGAGGTGTATGTTAAAATGCAGGCGCTTGCCCCCACCCCCGTCCCCCCCGACTCACCTGGACACGGCGTGGTTCCTCAGCACGTCCCTGAGCAGCTGCGCGTCAGAGAAGTAGACGATCCTCAGCACGGCGCGAAGGCACTTGTGGCGGACGGCGGGGCCGGCGGAGGAGCTGTAGGCCTCGTACAGCACGCCGAACAGCGTCTTGACGAAGCAGCGCGTCAGCTCCGGCTCCTCCTTCATCAGCTGCGCCCGCGCGTCCTCCCGCCGCGGCTCCGCGTGCCCGCCTGGGACAGGAAACAGGAAGCGCGGCGCGCGGTCAGGCGGCGAGCGGCGCACCCCGAGGCCCCGGGTGTGAGCGCACTCCCGTCTCAAACGTGCACTCCCGAGTCTCAAACGTGCACTCCCGAGTCTCAAACGTGCACTCCCGAGTCTCAAACGTGCACTCCCGAGTCTCAAACGTGCACTCCCGAGTCTCAAACGCGCACTCCCGTCTCAAACGCGCACTCCCGTCTCAAACGCGCACCCCGGTCTCAAACGCGCACTCCCGTCTCAAACGCGCACCCCGGTCTCAAACGCGCACCCCGGTCTCAATCGCGCACCCCGGTCTCAAACGTGCACTCCCGGGTCTCAAACGTGCACTCCCGAGTCTCAAACGTGCACTCCCGAGTCTCAAACGCGCACTCCCGTCTCAAACGCGCACTCCCGTCTCAAACGCGCACTCCCGTCTCAAACGCGCACCCCGGTCTCAAACGCGCACCCCGGTCTCAAACGCGCACCCCGGTCTCAAACGCGCACCCCCGTCTCAAACGCGCACTCCCGTCTCAAACGCGCACTCCCGTCTCAAACGCGCACTCCCGTCTCAAACGCGCACTCCCGTCTCAAACGCGCACTCCCGTCTCAAACGCGCACTCCCGTCTCAAACGCGCACCCCGGTCTCAAACGCGCACCCCGGTCTCAAACGCGCACCCCCGTCTCAAACGCGCACTCCCGTCTCAAACGCGCACTCCCGTCTCAAACGTGCGCTCCCGTCTCAAACGTGCACTCCCGTCTCAAACGTGCACTCCCGTCTCAAACGTGCACTCCCGTCTCAAACGTGCACTCCTGTCTCAAACGTGCAGGCGTCAGGCCTTTTTCAAGGTTCTGCCTGAATTCTGAATGAAGCTTGCAAAACGATCAGCTTGTCCCAAACACTGACGTTACCTCACACGATACGGTCAACTACTTTTTTTGGGTGAGTGGACACTGTGTGTGTGTGTGTGAGTGTGTGTGTGTGCGCATGTCAGTATATAGGTACACTCACTGCAGCTGGTGCTGGATAGGGGGTGTGGTTTTCTCTGAATGGCTCGGGCAGTTCCTGTGTCCTCATTGATTTGCTGCATAGAGTTGAAGTCGATAGTGTAGACCCGCCCCAGGGACAGGCTCAGCTCCTCCTCCCCACTCTGGTGGGCTGTCTGGGGGCGGAGCAACATGGTGGTCAGCGAAACCAAACGCACTCAAACACAAGCACACACAAAGCTGCACATACATGAACACACTAAATACCCAAACACTGGCATATACAATATCTCCAGGCATCTCTAGACGCTGATGAATTTTGTACTTGATAATAAATAAATATTTTTGCTGAAGCCTCTTTGGATTTCATCCATTTTATATACCAGTGTGCGGGTCTTCTATATTGTTCTACCTGGCTGTTCGTACTGGACCAACGCACCTGGGATCATATTCCAAACTTTTTATATAGTTTATCTTTCACAAACACACACACACACACACACATACACACGGTATACCAGCACAAACAAAAGTTTAAAACAAAAACACAACAATGCGGCCAACATTCCTTTCTATGGCTGCAATCCATTAGAAAATAAAAACTGTTCCTTTAAGAACTGACAGAACACCGACGCAGTGGGTGTGCCTAGTGGCCTGCGAGTGTGTGTGCATGCATGCGGGTGTGTGTGTGTGCGTGTGTGTGTGCGTACGTGTGTCTGTGTGTGTATGTGCGTGTATATGTGCGTGTGCGTGCGTGTGTGTGTGTGTGTGTGTGCGCGCGCGTGTGTGTGTGGAGCTGTGAGTGTGAGAAAGCAGGCTGAGAAGTTCGCTTGTCATAAAAGCGGCAGATCACACACTGACTGTTGACAAAGGAGGCGCAGGCCCGCACGCAAGCAGGCACAGAGATGAACACGCCCGCCACTTTCACCGGGTCTATTTTTAGCCGCGCTTTTCATCGACGCGCTTTGTTAATCTGCCGTGCGTGCGCACTTGCGTCACCACCTGTGCCAACCCCGCGCTGCAGAGCCAATCACAAAGGCACACCTGAGAACGTCACAGCGCCCGTTCGCAAAAAAAAAAAAAAAAAAAAGCTTAAAAATTTCTTTCCCAAGGGAGGCGGTGCAGCGGCCCTAGCAAAGCACTGGCCCGACAACCACCCCAGCCTATCCAGGGACTTCAAAACCCTGACAGGTGTCATAATAAGACAGATACATGACAAGTGAAGGTGAAGGTATTGCGAAAGTTTAACAAGTGCAGTGCTACTGTTCACAAAGTGCTCACATCCAAACTTTATTTCTGACTTTGTGTCTCACATTTTGTCAATGAATATTTTTGTAAAGGTATATTTGAAAACTAACTTTCATTTTATGAGAAATTCTTGGTTATAGGTGATTAACCATAGTGATTTACACACGCACAGACACACACACACACACACACACGCACGCACATACACGCAAACGCACACGCACACACGCACACTGACAGATGCTCACAGACACACACACACAGCCCGGGCCGGGCGGGTACCTCGATAATTCGGCTGTCAATGCGGTTGTAGGGGTGCCACAGTCCGCGGTCGTCCCTCCACTGCCAGACGGCACCCTCGCTGGCCTGGGCGCCGCCCTTCTTCAGCAGGGAGTCCACGGCGAAGATGCCCTCTCTGGGCAGGCAGGGCATCAGCTGGCTGCA